>NW_010144891.1:6144-18941 GCF_000699245.1 Pterocles gutturalis
GGGAGCGGGGTGGTCACTGCGGCGGTCACAGAGCAACCGCGCCGTTCATTTCTGAGAGGTTGTCAAGAAAAATTGAAGGCTTTAAGTATATGACCTTTTGCAGGAATTACTTCAACAATAGCTTATTCTAGTGTGTCAACCAGAGTTGCAGTTACAACAATGGATTTCTCTTTGAGAATGCAAATGGAGTTCCTAATTGTGAGATTTAATCCAGGGTGTGCTGGGCAGTAATCTCTTAAGAGTTTTGTTCCTGCTAAAGCATTTTAAATTCCTGCTAGAGTCAAATATACTGTTCCAAGGTTGAAAATATTATATATGCAGAGAGAAAAAATAAGAAAAAAGGCAAAATGGCTGTGCTCCCTGAAAACAGTGCTGGCACCACGAGAGAAAAGGCTCCAAGCTGTGCTGGACCATGAAGTCTCTTAGATACACAGGTCCAGATTTTCATGGGACTTTCACAGGCACCTAGAGAAGGGCTGGACGTACTCACCTGCACCCCAAGATGTTATGGCCACAGATACAAGTTAGGAAATGGCTTGTGCACGTGCCTTTGCTTGGAGCCATAGTCTGTGTGCATGCTCAGACGTGCATCTACAAATAAGAGTTTTAATAAATATTAAGATAAATTTAGGACAGTTTCCTGCCTTTTTTAAATTTTAGTCCAGGAAAAATACCCTTAAACCCCAGCAACTCATCTCTAGGCAAAGTTCCCTGCATGTATCAGGGAGAGAAAGACACAAATCACATTGGTTTAAGAAAAAAAGGCAAGCATGGTAAAATGTGGGAGGACTTGGGGGATATCCTTTGAGTGGTGAGCACCATGTCTCCTTGCCAAACGAGTAGTTTTGGAGAGTTTTCTGAACAAAGTGCTAAATATTTCTGGGGTCCTGCAGTTGTCCTTGTGGGCTCTGCTGGACACATGGTGATGCTGATGTACATTGAGCAAAACCACCTAAACGGGGCTTAAACACTGCTTTGTATGAAGCCGCACGACTAAGCGTGTGTCACCGGTGAAGATGAGGATTGTGTGAAATTTCTTTTTTCAGAAACCAAGTATATGATTGCTTTTGACTTGTCAAGAGGCTGGTTTGGATAATGACTGTAAATTTGGCGGTACTTCCGTCCGTCAGAAGGCATCACAGGATTGCAGTGTTATGCCCTTTGGGTTAGCGTACAGCTAGAGTCTCTTACAGATTAATGAACCTGTCTTACAAAGATTAATTTATGAAATATTTGTTGTCTGTTTACATGAAGTCACACTAGCCATGTCTCTCTCAGAAAGCATGCGTATGGAAGGCTAAATTGAAAAGTGAAACGCCAGGGAAATCACCTTCCTGTGAGATCAGGGTTTCAGCACCGCCAGGTGGGACCGGGCAGCGTTCAGATGTGAGCTGTCCCCTGCTGCTGCCGGGCGTTAGAGCGCGAGCGGGAGGGATTAAACCAGGTCTACCAAATTTACTTCATTTATAGGAAATACAAAGCTGAAAACCTCCTTTAGGAAGAGCTTGAGAGCCAGCAGAATACACTGTAAGGGGCCAGCACTGGGCTGACCACACCACGGACCTCGCCAGCATCCACCCTGCCCCGGAGACGGAGCTCAGCTGGGCAGAGAGGAGACTGTCATCGTACAAACCTGTGCGAAGGGGGAAAAAATGAGAAAAAAAAGTAGACACTAGAAAATATCACTTATTGAGTTCCAAACCGGAGATCCAGGCCTCCAGCATGTCTCGGCGTGTTTTAGGATGGGTCTCCCAGGGTTTGCTTCCCTTCCACTTGCAGCCCACGGTGCTGCAGCCGGGGCAGAATGGGAGAATTAGTTGCAGTCGTTAAAGCCCCCAAACCCTTTAAAACACAAATGTTTACTGAGAAGGCAGCAGGAGCAAAGAACACCCCGTTCCGAGACAGAGTCCCTCTGGTTTTGATTTCTTCACAAGCTTCATGCTGTTAGGCAGGAAAGTGTAATTTCAGTTAATGTTCTATGGAAGTCATCCTCTTGACCATTGGGACCAGCAGCTTCATCCGCTCTCTGCGTGCAGGCAGCCAGATCTTTCAGCCTGGGGATGGCTTTTGTTTGGACTGGCACCATTTTCAGGTGAATTGCTGTTTTCACAGAAAATGCCAGTTTCTCTTTTTTAGTGCTTGTTTCTGTGTGTTTGAGGACAGTTAAAGGTCATTTTCATGAGAAAACGATTCGGTGAAATAATCTGGCGGAGCGTTTCATTGACGCTCTCTATGGATGCTGCTGGTTTATCAGCTCCCGCTGTTGGGGGGCGCAGCCCGGGCGCCGAGGCAGCGTGGTCGGCTTGGCTGGTCTTTGGAGACGCTGAGAGCTGCTGGTACCGGGAGTCACCTCCTTTCCCTAACCAAGTACTTGCTCTTGCATTTTTTTAAATGAAATACTTCTTTTTACCAGTATGGTTTTTTTCTGCAGCAACCTGTTACAACTCCCTTTTCCCCCTTTGGATCTGGCTCTCGGTGGCCAGGGTGGGCACCTCCGTGTGCTGCGTGCTCCCGGACCATGTCCCGCTGGTGCTGGAAGGGTGGCGGAGGGACGAGTCTTTGTCCCCAGCACTAGGCGCGGGACCAGCCGGGGTCCTGCGGGGTTTTGTCTCGGCAGCACGGCACAGGGCGAGCTGGAGGGGAGCGCGCTGCTGCTGGGATTTGTAAATGACAGAGCAGGCACCAAAGGAAGCGTTCTCCAAGCAGGATGGAAAAACCATCCCGAGCACGTCCTGCCGGCCCGCGGGCTTTGCCGGGGAGGCATACAGAGCTGCGGTGCTCTGCTTTTCCGCTCAGCCTCTCCCGGCTTTGCACGCAGCGGAGTTCGGTTTCACTGAATAAATCTTGGGGCCATCTCATGAAAATTAGACCGTCCGTGAAATGAAATGTAAGCATCTGGCGGATGGCTTGTAAAACACAATCTCGGGAACCACCTGGATTGTAGGGATCTGGGTTACCTGAACTGAGGGGAGCGTTTTTGGCACCGCTGACCTACGTGAGCTTTGCTTTGGAAACTGTGTTAAACCAGTTTTGCAGATGTTGGGATTTCAGTGAAATGCCGCATGTTCCCCAAAGGCAGGACGTGGTGTCACCCCTGGTGATTGCCCCATGGAAAAGAAGGCTCCCATCTAGCTCGAGGATTTATGAGGCTCTCATAGTTCATCCAAACAGCTGTCCTTTCTGGGACGGCGCAGCAGCGGGGGCTCTGAGGAGAGGGGGCTGCGTGGAGCTGCAGCCGTCAGTCCTCCTGCGTCCCCAGCACCGAGGATGGCTGCGGGGACAGGTGGCTGGGTGACGAACTGGCTCACACTGCTCTCCCGAGAAGTGGTTCTGTTCTTGTCCTCCTCTTGTCCAGTTCTGGAACCGTGTATGAGTTCCCGAGGGCTGTATTTATTGTATTTATTAAATATGATTACGTTGGGATGGTGAATTGAGGCAGCAAAGACTAAGAAGTAGCGTCTGAGCAGTGTTCCTCCTCAACAAAGAGCGTAAAGCACAAGTCATCCCACATAATGGTCTTGACTTGGAGCACTGTCACTGGAAGGAAATTAGGAACTCTTAAATCGCGGTTTATTCTATGAGACATCTGCTTTGTATCTCATCTTTCTCGGTAGAACTCGACCGGTCTCGACGAGGCAGGATGAGCCCTACGTGAGTGTGCATGTGAAGGTCAGGAAGGTCTTCCTCACCCGGCTGTGAGCAAGATCAGACTCTGCCCGGCAGATGAAGTCAACTTTTCAGATTTTCGTATGGTATCAATCACTGCGGAATCTCCTCCTTTTACTTCATCTTGGTGATTGCTTTTTACCTGACAGATTCTTTCTTGCTCCTCTTCTGTGTAGCTTGTCACTTGTTATTTGAGAAACTTTACTTCAGGAATTTGGAGTGTCTTGTTATACTTTGCACATCATCGGTTTATGTGTGTGAGCTGCAGTAAAGTGCAGTGATTGCTTAAAAACACTGGAGTTACTTAAAAGAGATGACTTTGATTGTGTGTTTTTTGTTCCCATCACAATAACACTTTGCAGGTGATTATTAAATTAGAGATTTTCTTTGTTTTTCTAACAAAAAACCCCAACCTTTTTCATGTCAGTGCCAATTATGAGTAGTAATTTTTCACATTTTACAAAAGAATTTTCTGTCCTGCCTCCACGCCCCCCCAAATAAAGAAGGGCTTTGACACTCTATGACAAGGAGGTGGGGGGTAGGGATTTTTATTATTATTTTTTGCAAACACAGTGCTTTTGACTTTTCTTTAAAAAATCTGTTGACTCTATTGAAATGTGACAGGGCAATATTTAACCTGAATAGAGGCATGTTGACTCCTCTTATTAAAACTGACAGTTAAGGACATTTCTCTCTTTATTCCTTCTGATACACGCAGACAAGTCTTCACTGCTAACTAGTATACAAAATCAAAAACAAAAAAATACAGAGTGAGGAGATGAGTACCTTATAAACAATATATGAATGACAATTGCAAGTTTAATCTAGCAAAGAAACCTTTTTTTATCCTTTAAGAAAATTAAAGCCCTTTCAAATTAGCTTGATATATGAAGACAGGCTGACATCATTAATTTTCAAGTATTCACTCTTGTTGCCTTGCTCCCCATCGCGCACAGATGTGCGGTGCTCCAGGTGCTCAGGATGGGTCCACAGCGACACCTATAGCGAGAGGCGGATTTTGCTTGGCGGAGGTGGTGGAGGGCAGGTTGGCTCATGGGTGCGAGACCTGCTCTTCCTCTTCCCTGGGGGGCTTGCTTTGGGCATTTTGCTTTGGGTTTGGCTTTCTTTTCTTTTTAAGAAGAGAGACAATGTGGCGGTGCCGATGGTGAGCCGCTCTCCCTTTGGGTGGGTGTGTGGTGTGAGGTTGGACCATGACCCCATGGCAGCCCAGCCTGCGTGGGAACTGGAAGGTCTTGCTGGCTTGTCGTACCAGAGGCTGCAGAGGCCAAGTTGCTGTTTTTTCCTAGTTACTTTCTGAAGCTGTTGTGTAAATACCTGTGACCATGGAGGGTGTTTGCCTGGTGCCCGTACTTCGCGGCTGCGGCGGTTGGTGGTTCTGGGGTCCCAGCAGCATTGGGCCATCTCAGCCATGATCACCCTGCCCTGCTCCCGCAGCCTTGCTCCTCTCAGATCTGCCGTAGATACATTCGGTGAGACGATTCCACTGCTCTGGGTACATCGCAGCTCTGGTTAAGGCCCTTTGTTGGCTCTGCTGCATCCAACAAAAAGTCTTTATTGCAAACCCCGTATAGCTCTGCCAGAGCTTGCTTCTCCGTCACGGTTTTGTTTGGATGCCTGTCCCCATTCCATCCTCTCCCATTACTTGCTGTTCTGACGAGGATTTTTGCACTTTTGCCCATACTGTCACCAAAGAGTGAGAAAAGCCCTCAGAGTCCCCAAAGCCGCTGCCCTCCTTTCGCATCTCTGCCTGCTGAAGGCTGCAGCCTGGTAATGGCAGAGCAACCGTCTGCCGTGAGCTGTTCGGATCTGGTTGTGGTCAGCGCGTGCTCTCCCCTGTCACCTCTCCAGCCCCACTCACTGATTTTATCCACTTCTGCAGCTTGACATTTAGCTCGATAGGTCTTTAAAGCAGTTGCTGTCATTTCTTCCATTGGTACGGCACTTGGAGACGATGCCACAATATAAATATGAAATAACAATAAACACACAGTGTCAAACACCATAAGCTCGGGTGGTAGGTATTGGAGATGGAGCAGAAGTCACGCTCTGGAGTTCTGAAAGATGCTGCTATCCCTTGCCAACAGAGGTCAACCTGTATAGACGGCAGGTTTGGGGGGGGTTAAACTGGTTTTAGTTGGATTCTTTCTTTAAACTTTGATTCTGTTCATTGTCAGGCTGGGTGAACATGACTCCCTATGGATTCTTTAGCCAAACCCCCCCAGTGCTGAAGAGCCCTTCAGGTCATTTTTGCAGCGTGATGAAGCACCGGCTGCTGTAGGATCTCCCATAGTGGGAGCAAACGAAGCAGGGAGGCTTGGCTGGTGTGTGCTGGAGGGAGGGGCTCTCTGTGCAGCCACACTCAAATAGATTTTAAAAGATGGAATAAGAAAACACAATTTTAAATACAGTAAATAAGTGTAAGCACGTAGTGCTTAGACATAAGGTTAGAAAAGGCGAGTAAGCTACTGCGTGTGTTGGGTTCTGTAGAGAAGCAGCATCCCAGTCCCTGATGGTAACAGGGAAGCATCCCTGCACCCCGGAGAGCCAGCCCCTGTCCAAGGGCACAACTGCACATCAGTGGAGATATTAGGTTGGGTTTCTTTTTCTCTTTGTGGGATTACTGCTCTACCACACCAAGACACTGACAGCACTTGCCTGCTTGCTGTTTATCTAGATTTTTTTCAAAAATCAAGTTTCCAGTAATTTCTTAATAGCAAAGAAGGGAAATCACGGAGTTAGGCAGGGATTCTGGCTGCCATCACCCAGGCTCCCTGAAGAAGGGCACTGGAAAACTCATGAAGCATTAAACTGTGCCCAAAATGCCCTAAACGGGGAATGAGCCCTTGGAAAGCGAGACCACAGAAGACAGTCCCTTCGGGAACGACAGTGTGCCGCAGTGAGTGATCCTCACTGAGCTGAGAATGCGAGTCTGGGTCTGGGATCGGGTAGCACCCAGGGCCAGCATTGGTTACCGTCACCAACGGGACACGCTCCCAGGTGAAGGGAGAGGTGCAGGAACTCTGGGGAACGTTTCCTCTTTGCGGCCCTCAGAGATGATGGATGCTGGAAGCTCACCAGGTGTGAGGGGAGATGGGGCGAGCCCCCGGCAAGAGAAACCCATCAGGAGATGCTGAACCCCAACACACCTTCTGCTGCGGGGGGCCCTGAGCACCGCACCGTTGGAGCCCGGGAGTGTTGGAGGGAAGCACCGCTCCACGCCTGCTCTGTTTCACGCTCCTCCCCAGGCACCGGTTTGTGATGGCCCTTGGGTGCTGAAGGTGGGACTGAGCGGCCGTTTGGTCGGACCCGGCACAGCCGTTTGGATGCTCTCCTCTTATCTGCTCCAGTAATTCAGGGAGAGCAGAGAAACGCAGCTTCCGTAGGATTTGTGCTATAAACCGAGATGATCACGGCAGAGATCTGGCCGCGCTGTTGGGCTTGTACGACGATTCTTACGATCTCCCCAAAGGCCAGGTTTGAAGGGGACCAATCGAGGTGGAGCTGCCGGCTCAGGGTGTGCTCAGTGCCGCGGCACGGACAGTCACACCACAGGAGACTGTGCGGAACTTGCTTAGAGCTTTAGTCATTGTGGTCTTTTCAAGGATTATCAGAGGATCTTCTCAATGATGAGGGCAGGATGCAGTTAAGAGGCTGATTTCCATTTGCTGCTTGTCTCCATCCAGTCTTGCAGCTGAGCTGCGGTTTAGTTTAGAATTGCACCTTAATTTCAGTGGTGTGTATAGAGCTTTTAAAAATACATCTTTATTCTTCAAAAGAAGTAGACTTTTATTGCCCTTTTTCTATTGTTGTAAATTTGATTGGCCAGATGTTTTTACTATGTTTTTGTTCAAAAATTATTTTTGTAGATTTTGACTGGGGTCTGTTTTGGTGAAGGAGGAAGCTATTAAAGGGGGAATTTTTTTTTTTTCACCTTAACTTTTGCAGATGTTATTAGCTCTGTGATTTCCAAAGTTTCCAGCATATCTTTGCTTTATTTTGGTGAAATAAAATTTCCTGAGGCATGGCAAACTCCATCGTGGAGATATTTCAAGAAAGGGTATAGAAGGCAGTAGTAAGGACGAGGGGACAAACTGCAGTTTGTTGTGAAAATGCCATTCGTATTTACACCTCAGAGGAGACGCAGCATGTTCCCAACCTGTGGGAACCAAACACAACACAACGTGCCCCATGGACATAACGGCTGCCCGGGCAGGATGCTCCAGTCCCTCCTGTTGAATTTCTGCCGATGTTTCTTCCAGGAGTCTCCCACCAGCCACCTCCCTGGGCACCTTCAGCGCTGTCCTGAGCTGCAGCACAGTTCCACGCTGCTGCAGTGCTGGATCCCCCCGTTATTCCCTGCCTCCTCGGAACAGGAAGGGTGAATGCACAAAACGGGAGTGTGGTTAATGCTTTCCTTCGCTGCGCATGGGTCCAGCACTTGTGGGGTTTTGTTGTGGGTGGAGAGCAGCCAAAGGGTTGGGTCCATGGGGATGATGGGCAGCAAGCTGCAGGATTTAGGGCGAACAGCTCCTGCCTTTCGGGAAACCTCACCCGTAGCTGTAGGTCAGTGCGTGCAGGAAAGGGTCTAAATCGCTTCCACAGGTGGGCTCTGGTCCCTTCTCCTCCTGTCCAGCCTCTGGGTAAGTGATGCACAAGCAAAAGCAAAGCGTCCTGTTGGGAGGGGAACTGGGAACCTGTGGCAAGGTAACGCTGGTGGCATTTGAACACGGAATTTTAAGAGTTAATCTTGTATGGGGATTACGGCGCTGAGAGTGGTGTCCGGCTGTCAGCCGGGGTCCCCCCCTCACACAAGTCCCTTCCTCTCCAGAGATCTTGCTGAAGGACTGTCCCATCTGTAGTTTAGAGCCGACTTCTGTGCAGCTTCGTGGAGGTTTACATGAGAGCGGCGATGGGCAGGAGCGGGGGAAGGCAGGGCAGGGACAGCGAGTACTCAAATACAGGCACCGGAGGGTGTGCGCGGCTGAAATCCGGGCTAAAGAATTAATCGGAGAAGAAATTGTCCTTAAAATATCTGTTAATTGAAGCCTTTCCTTGTTTCAAGAATAGTATTTATAGGATGGCTGGAAGCATAGCTGCCGCCTGGGCGCTGTTAGCACCGACCCGCGGACCACCAGGCACAGAGTCCAGCACTGCGCGTGTTCTGAGCCCTTACTCTGCCCCTCTGGTTTATTCTGCTCATTAAGAAGGGATATCGGAGAGATGATGATGTTTATGCCATAGGAAGTTACATAAAGGCGTTCTGATTCGTAAATAAAATTGGTCGTCATTAGAGATAGCCAGTCTGTATTCAAACACGCTGGTTGTGGCAGAGGAGGTGTTATCTGCGTACGCGCATTCTTTGTTTGACTTCGTAAGCCGCGATGCAGTGCACACTCCGTGCTTCTCCCCTGAATTAGGATATTCTGTATACATTCTGGTTTGAGTCCTATTAAAACGAATTAACTTCAGGAACGCGGCATTGTACCCGGAATGGCTATCTGAGCTTGTCACTGCTTGGGGTCCTCAGGTCAACCTCTTTAATTAACTCTTGTAATGTTAGGAGTGAATTCAATACCCATCCCCCCCTATCAGAGCTAACCCTCTTTCCTGCACTGCTTTTATCAGCATGCCCAATTTTCCACCTGGAATTTGTTTTAACGAGGCCCAAATCCTATTTTGTCGACCGCTGGAGGCTGTATGGAACATTCTGCCCGTTATTCTGTTACCCGCACTTTGAAACTGGGGACAAACAAGCTGTAAGCTGCATTTTGATGTCGGGTTAAGCTATTGTGGTACAAATTGTGTTTAATATATTTTTAAATACTTTCTTTAATATTTTATAGGGTTTTTTTCCTATTGAATTAGCAGTAAAGGAGCAGTGCTTCACATTTCAGATCTTTTTCCACCTTTCGGAGGCCAGTGTTGCCCATGATCTGGTTACCAGCTGGACAGCCAGAGGTGGAACGCGGAGCACAGCACACTTCATTTCTGCCCCGGCGTTCGGGCCAGAGTGTGTGTTTCCACAAATAACCCGCTCTCTTATATACTCCCTTCCTCTTCTAATTCCATCCAAAACCCAGAGATGTTTCTATCCTCTGACTTTCATTCCGTGGGCCACCAAACCCAAGGAAATGCGATGCGGGAGGTTTATCTGAGGGGAGGGTCACCCACTCACCCACGTGTGCATTTAAATATCCATCGGCATGACCCTTCCTCTTCCAGTGCACTCTTCCAGGATGAGCAGTTCTCGTAATTTCTCATTATGCTGTGTTTGTTTAATGTTAACAGCGTGCTTGGAATGTAGGTGAGGACTGTGGCATGGAGTTGTTGGACTTCAACAAACATGAAAATAAAGGAAGCTGTTAAATACAGGTTTGACCAACAAACCAACCCAAGGAGTGTAGAAGGATGGGCAGGACACTAGTTCTGATACCTCTTCTTTATTAAAAAAAAAAAAAAAAAAGCAGTGGGAGCTCCCAGCAATTCCTGTCTGATCAAAGTGAATTTAACCCTTCGACAAGGAAGGGGAGAAGTTCTGGCGCTGCCCCACGCGGTGCGGTGCTTGGAGGCTGGCGGGAGCTGCTCCAGCAAACCTTCACCAGCGTTGGTCTAACCAGACAGCGCTGAGAACGGAATAAAACCAGGCTTCAGCCAGTTTTCCTGAGAGCACTGTCGGAACACAGCGAGCTGCATTTGACCCATTCAGACCAGTTTGGGTGTGTCTCCAGCAGAGGATTGTGTTGGTGCAGACAGATCCCCCAGGTGAGATCCATGGCGATGGTTTCATGTAAGCGTGTCCTTAGAATTGGAAATCTCCCCTCCCTCCCCCCCTTTCCTCTCCAGTTTGAGGGTTGTGAGCCTTGTACTGGTTAATCAGGTTGATTTCCACAGCCCTCGTGCTGTTTGCGTTGGGTTTACTCTGGTTAAAACTGATGAGAGCCCAATAAACTCTGCGGTACTTGACGGGGAGTAATACAACGCTGCACGCTCACTATTATCTGTATGGACATGGAGTGGCTAAAAATTGGGAAATAGCTGCTTGGTCACTAAAGTCAACATCCTGGACCCTGTTTGTACACGGGGAAAGAATCTTTGAGTAAGGAGTTGCCGTTTCTGTAGGGGTTTTTCAGAGCAAAGTCCCTCTTAATGTTATCAGCATTTCTCCAGCTCTGGGGAAGAGGGGGGTCCACAGGTATCACACGTACGAAATGAAACCCCGTCTGTCCCCAAGTGTGAACACCGGGGGTCAAACACTTGGACTGGGCTGGTGTCAGCACATGCTTCTCTTGTGATCATGGTTAATTTAATATAGCTTAAAATTAAAAAGTTAAATGAAAGTTATTTTTCTGCAGGCTGTTTTCCAAATTTTCCCAGTCCTCATGTTTTTACTGTGCTTGTTCTATTAAACAGCAGCCGCGTGTGCTTGTGTGTGCTTTGGTGCATACATCTGTTCTGGGTGTGTGCATATGTCCGAACATATGTATGAATTAAGAGGAGTGCGATATTGGCTAAAGGAGGGAGACATAAGGTGGCCACCTGCTCTGACACAACGCGTCGTGCGTACGCACCGAGGAGAAGAGATTTAAAAACAATTACAACCTAGAATGTACTTGTTAGAGCAAAAGAATAAACCAAACTAATTTAAACTAATTTTTCCCTTAGGATGGTAATTCATGGGCAGAATTACGCTGCTATGGAAATGGGGGCTGTTGTTTGCACAGCGGAGTGCAGTAGATAAATAGCAGTAATAGCCCTTCTCTGCATTTAATAAAGCAGCTAAAATTTCTTGATATGCTTCATCTAGATTACAAAGTTTATTTTTCACTTTCTAGTGAGAAGCCGAGGATGTCTTTGATTTTCTGTAGCTGCTCCAGGCATACAGAAAGCTTGGGGACTGCGGGAGCAGGCGGCATCTGAGGCGGTGGAGGAGCGAAGGACGAGGGCACGGCTCCTCCGAGCCTGAGGACCAAGAAGTGGGTTAAGGCAGGACTCAGAGCTGGGAGCTGAGCTGGGAGGGAACCCAGCACCACTGTTTGTTCTGGTCTGGTGCCGGCGGTGGAGGACGGGCAGGGTCTGACCTGGCAGGAGGGGGGGGATGTTTCTGGTGGCTGCGTGGCAGTTGGAGGAGTGCGGGAGGTGCTGAAAGTGCTTCAGCTGGGCTGGGTCTGGCTACAGTTAGTCTTCATCCAGCACTCGGTGGAGTATCCACTCCACTTCTAAACCGCTCCAGTGTTCTGGCCTGCGTCACATCCTTGTACCTGCCTGGCCATGGGGCTGGTGGTCGTGGTTTGGCTTCACCCTGACTCCAGGAAACCCTCCGACGCTGCTGTACCGCCGCCTTGCTGGTTTTCTCACCAGCTGCCTGGGAAAGGCCAGCTCCAGCGTGCACATCCAGATCTGCTGGGGAGCCCGGAGGGACCGGGCAGCAGAGCTCTAAATGCCGGCTGTTCACAGGCGCTTGTGCGGAAGGGTCAAAAAGGCAAGTTGTGCATCCTTTAGTGCCCGTGCTCCCCAAGCAGGGGTACGATGATTTAAGTTTTATTCTAACAGGTGCCTTTACCGAAAGCACCATTTCGACACAAACGTCACTGATTCCTTGCTCCTACCACGAGCAAACTTGCTGCCTTTCATTGGGCTGTTTGATTGCGATCACGCTCCTTGTGTCGGCGCCAAAGGTGGCGCGGGTGTTGTGCCATGTGCTGGGTCATTGTGCCGCTTCTGTGGTCCGCTTTTGGAGCAATGGCTCGTAAAAACCTTAAGTGGCTATCACTTTTCATGGCTAATGTACTGAGAATCTGGGAATTAGATCCAGAGCCAGTTCCAGGATAAAACCTTCGGAGCCCAAAGCAAGGCTGTCTTGAGGAATAAAACCCCAGGCGGGGCGGCTGGAATCGGGTACCCCAGCCCGTGACCTTGGAGGTGTGAGCCCAGTGACCAGCATGAAGGGTGCGGCAAAAGCTCATCAAGGAGCAGGGATGAACACCGAAGGGCTTGTCCGAGAGTCAGCGATGCAACGGGGGGGCGGGGGGAATTGTTTGGTTTTGGATGTAATTTCTAAAAGGCTTTTTTAGTTTCAGAGATATTTGAAGTAAGTATCCCTCAACGTTCAC
>NW_010144892.1:0-765 GCF_000699245.1 Pterocles gutturalis
CCAACTACCGCATGGCACCTTCCAACATCATGGACCACAGCATCTCCCCCTTCATGCGCAAAGGTGAGCAGCCCCGCATGGGGGGTCCTGGCACCCCATGTCCCCTGACCCCGCTGAGCCCCATCTCGCCCGGCCCCAGGCACCACTGGGGACTGGAAGAACTACTTCACGGTGGCCCAGAGCGAGCGCTTCGATGAGGACTACGCACAGAAGATGTCGGGTACCGACCTGCGCTTCCGCACTCAGATCTGAGGCAGTGGTGCCACCGGGTGCCCCCAGACCCAACCCGTGCCCATGTCACCACCACCGTGCAGGGGGCTCCTTGCTATCCCTGGGAACTGCTGGAGAGAAATAAAACATCCCCCCGACCCCTCTGTGGGATGCTCAGTGCCCTGCTCTTGTGCTGACCCCTACCCGGCTGCCCTCTGGGGCCATTGGCCTCTCCCCGGGCTGGGGACAAGCTGGTGTCACCCCACGTCCCCTTGGCTGCCAGTGGGGGGAACACCACCAGCATCTCGTGGGATCGCAGAGGATTTTGGCAAAACCACGTGGGGGGAAGGTGCTGGCTGGGCACAGGCAGAGAGAGGTGACCTGCCTGTCCCCATGCTGGGGAACACGGGCTGGAACCTGCAGGGTGGGGACGAGGGCTGGTGATGTTGCAGATGTCCTCCACGGTCCTGGCGGAAGGTCAACATCCGCCGGCTTTTCCCCATGCTCGCTCCTCCCTCCCGGCACGCAGCAGCGCTGGCAAACGTTGCTTCCCTG
>NW_010144892.1:860-1124 GCF_000699245.1 Pterocles gutturalis
AGCGCAGTGTGGGGTGAGGTGGGTGCTCTGGCTCTGTCACCATGGGGAGCGGGGCTGGGTGGGCGGTGGGCAGCTCGGGGACCCACCGGTGACCAGGAGCAGTGGCTGGGCTCGATCTCCTGTGGCTACAGGGCGGTGGGTTTGGGGTATTTTGGGGTGCAGCTGGCACCCCGGATCCTCCCCGTGGGCTCGTGGCTGCTTCAATAGCCCCCAGGTTCCTGGCTCCCCTGGGGTGCTGGGGCAGGGGGCAGGTGCCTGGCCTGG
>NW_010144893.1:0-5552 GCF_000699245.1 Pterocles gutturalis
GTGCTGAGGACCCCAGAGCTGGATGCAGAGAGAGACCCTCCCAGCCCAGCTCTGCCCCACGGCAGCCGCCTGGGTGCCTCTTCCCGCGGTTTGCGGCTCTGTGTCCATCCCGTGAGGAGCCAGGATGGGCTCGTCTCCTCTCCGTGAGACCCCTCTGCCTCCAGCCCTCCTGTGCTTGCCCAGGGCCTGGCTCCAAACCCACACGTGAGGGCTGGGTGCATCCTCTGGGGAAACAGGGCAGAGTCCAAGCGCCTCGTGGCGGTGTCCCAGGCCAGGCTGATCCCCCTCGGAGGTGTTTCAGGAGCCTGGCTGCTCTCCAGGGCACTGGAGAAAGTCTCCATCATGCTTTGCTTTCCTTGGAGGTTTTGCAGCTAAAGATGCTGCTTTTGTGTAATTTGCAAAAAAAAAAAAAAAAACCAAAACAAAACTTATGGAGTTCCTCATGCTCAGAGTATCTTCCCCAGCTTGGGCTTAAACTTGTTGCCTGGAGTTTGTGCCCCAGAGGTTAATGGAAGAAAAGGCTGAAAAATGTCTTTAATGTTTAATCACACAACATCCAACAAATGCCTGTGTGGCACACGTTAGCTTTCCTTAAATTTGCCGAAAGAAACATGCTGCCTGCAGGGTCCTGTCCACCTCGCAATCCTCAGCTATGGCAGAGTCCATAAACCACAGTGAGAGCATTGCAGTTTTCCATTAAGAATTAGATGCAAAAATCAACACGATCCTAAATGCTGTGACACATGATTAGCCAGGGCCATCTGCAAGACAGTCCAGAGAAACCACCTGCACCGTTCCCAGGACCTGCAGACCTTTTGCCACTGTGCTGCTAATACTGCAGGACAGCATTCACGCTTGGTACAAATCGACGGACCTCAGAGACGCAGCCATGCGCTATCAGCACTCTGCTGACGGTGCTTGTGCCGCTCTGCCCGTGCCTGGTTAAGAGGTTTAAAGAGTTCTTGGGGATTTCTAGAGAAACTGACGGTCTGCAGAGTGTTTAACTGTATTTTAAGGAAGGGTAATGGAGGCATCACTGAATGTAAGAGAAATAGGTCAGGAGGTTAGTGGTGGCCAGGCAGGAGCAGTTGGCATAAACGCTGGGATCTGTTCTGCTGTTCTGGGCATGGCGTTACCCGCTGCCGCACAGCCAGCACGCTGTGACACAGCACCGATATCTGCAGCTCGCGGACCGGCTGCCTGTGTGATCCTGTGCACTTCGTGTCCCAGCGCCTAAGAATAACATCAGCGGGAGCTGGCTCCACGCCAGGCATCTGATCCCTCGTCTCCCACAACCCCCATAAGAAAAGAAAAACAATCCAAAGGAGAAGTGATCCAGACTCTCCCTGCCAGCCCGAGCGCGGACTTTCCCCAGCTGCCCCCCTACGTGACGCGCATGTCCTCGCAGACGGTCTCTATCACGGAGGACTTGTGGGTGCTCTCTGCTTCTGGGCTTTCCTCCGACGCCTTCAGCTGCCTCCGGAACTGAGAAAAGACCCTCCGTAGGGAGGAAGAGAGCTCCTTGCTCCGCAGGGCGTAAATAATGGGGTTCACCATGGAATTGAGCAGGCAGAGGGTGCTGCAGAAGGCAAACACCTTGCGCAGGTGATTGCTCAGTTTAGCAAAGATGCTGTAGATCATGAGAACGAGGACTGGAGACCAGCACAGGACAAGGACAGTCAGCACCATGACGAGGGTCTTGGCCAGCATGACATCCATCCTCATCCTGGTGTTTTGTTTTCCCACCTGCACGTGGTGCTTCTCCATGTAGGCCACGTGCTGGTGAGCCCTCCAGAGCACGTGCGCGTAGGCGTAGACGATACACCCCAGCAGGACCATGATCAAGCAGATCCAGCTCGACAGATAGTTGTCATCCACGAACGGGAACAGCTCGGAGCAGGTGGAATTGAGCGTGCAGCAGTTCCAGCCCAGGAGGGGCAGGGAAGCAATGGTGGCACATGTCACCCAGAGCACCCCCAGGGCCATCCACGCTCTCTTCCTTGTCATGAGGAGCTTGTATTCGGAGGGTCGGCTGATGGAGATGTAACGGTCCAGAGCTGTCAGCAGCAAGCTGCTCAGGGAGGCAGAGAAGGATGTGTTCACCCCTCCCAGCTGCAGCAGGAACATTTCTTTAGAAAAATTAGTTTCATTAAAGACGTGGAAGTTAACAAAACTGCAGACAAAGATGATGCTGGCCAGAATGTCAGCCAAGGCCAGGCTGCTGATAAAGAGGTAGGAAGGCTTTCCCCTGGTCCCAGGGGAGGAGAAGATCAAGTACAGCACCAAGGAGTTCTCGAAAATGCACAGTGTCCCAAAGAGCCCGCACAGCGTGGCAATGCTGATCTTCTGCGCTTGCGTGCTGAGGACCATGAAGCACTCCATGGTGCTCGCACTGCATTTCGAGGCGTTTTCATGTGTCTTACAAATATCCATTGTCATTAACTGGAGCCAGGAGCTTGCAGAGAGTGTTTTTGCTTCCTTCTGCACTTCTTCAGACGCTCTGAAAAAGACCAAGGGGAAGTGCACACACATCTGCACAACGAGCAATACATTTAACCCACTTGGACACATCCCTCCTTTCAGAAGGAGGCAAGCAAAAGGAAAAGAGCCCAGGGAGACCTGCTTCCAGGTTCACAGCCCGAATGCTGGAGCCAGCTTCCACCCTTTCCCAGCAGAGACCCAGGCTCTGTGCCACCGGGGATTCGGCTGACACCCGCCTATCGCAGCCCGTGGGTACCACATCACCACATCCGTACCACACCCGCACCACTTCTGCCTCTCGGGCTGTTTCCCCACCACAACAGAGAAGCAGCAATGCTGAGAGTTGTACAGATCCTGGGCCAGCTCTTACCAATCAGGGCCAGCAGCGGTGGAAGGACTGCTCATGGTGACACCGTGCTGTGGCTGGGGACAGGCCCTGGAGAACAGCCCGTCCCAGTGCAGCTGCTTTGGGAGACGGCTGGGATGAAGGAGGATGATGGATATCGCCCAGCCAGGGAGTCGGTGCAGCTCATCTGGGGAGACAAAATGCACTTTGAAGCATTTACTCTTCACCAAAGGTGTTTGAACACATAACATGACAAGACTGGTTTGATATTTAAGCTTACCCACGCAGTTTGATAAAGCTCAGCCTCATTAAAGTTGCATTTCTACCCCCATAATCCCTGTATCATGAGCCAGTCTGTCCCATGGCCAGAGTGATTAAAAGTTCTTGTTTAACATCAATGTTAGAGTGCAGGTTGGACATAAAAATGGGGACATGCAGGATTTCTGTCACCTGAGCCTAAGAACCCCTGTCCATGCCCAGGACTAGGCTAAATTTATTTTCAGCTCCAGCAGAGGTACGATGGAAGGAAATTTTCCCCTCGGCAGACGTTGAGCCGCTCGGTACACTCCATGGCAGCAAACTTGTGTTTTTCTCTTCTGCAGCTTAATGCATTTAAATCCCTTCATCTTCATTACACTGACGAGCTTGTCCTTCAGATATTATTTTTCTCCCATTCTTGCCTCATGTCACAGGGGGAACAGGGTCATCCTGGACCAGGTTATGGAGAGCAGATGAAGAGGTGGGTGTTGGATACACTAAAGCTGTTTTATTAGCTGAGAGATGCTGTGTCCCCAGGGCCAAGTCATACCGCCCTGCTACAAATGCCGACGGGACAGGAACCCCCTTCCCAAGAGCATCCACCTGGCTCTGAGCATCCAGGATCCCACATCCCAGCACGAGCTCCCGCGGCTGGAGGAAAGCCTGGACCTAACAGTGTTCCCTTTCCCCCAGAACAAACAAACCACCATCCCTCCCTGCCCTCAGCTCTCTTTCGAAAGAGGAAATGTCCCAAACGTGTGAGCTGCAGCAAACGGGATGTGTGATGCCCACCCGGGAGCGGAGCGAGCCCTGTGGCAGCCAGTGCCCGGGGGCTGCCGGGCTCCAGGCACCTGTAGCCAACCATCTGTGGTTTCTCTGTGTGTTTTCTTTGAAATTCTGCAAAGCCAACAGCTGTCTTTAGAGGTGACAATAGCCAGTAGTGACAAACACACTAGAAACCTCTGTCTGCAACATCTTATCAGTGAGACGTTATTTTATACCTGGTCTCCATTGCTTCCTTCCCCGCTGATTCCCCCGTGCCCTGACCCCCATCGCTGTTTCTGTGCTTTGCAGTAGCTGCAAAATACCCTTGAGCACTCGAGATGCTGCCCAGTAGGTCACGGCGCAGAGCCTGAGCCCCTCACTTTGCTCCTGCCTGTCGAAGCTCGAACGTCAGCGGCTGCAGGGTGTTTGGCGCACATCCCAGCCCGAGCGGGTCAGCCCCGATGTGCATTTCTTGGCATCTCAGACTGGAGGGGTCCTGGACTTCGGGCTCGGTGTTGCAGCAAGCCTCTCGCCTCTTACATCAGGCTGTGGCATGGGGCAATCACACAGGACCGGAGATGTTGCACTCGAACCTCAGCACTCATGTTTCCTGCAGCTCTTCACAGAAACATGCCGAGCGCAGCGATGATTACTAACTGCTGTTCCTAAACCTGACAACATCTCTCTCTCCAGAGAGGGATGGATGCAGTGGACAGATGGACTCTGACACATCTCAGGGCTCACCGGGTCAGCAATTGCCTCCTGGAGCATCCCAGACTCCCCAGCCAAACCTCCAGCACCAAACCAAGGCAGCTCTCCATGCAGCAGATGCCAGCATCACCTTGACTCCCGTTAATTGCAGCCAGCATTCCCAGGACTGCCTTAAATCTCCGTATCTGCAGTTGTGCAATATCCAACGACACACTTAGGAGCTTAGAAACAGAACCCATCACTAGGCAAGAGACTGAAGGCCAGTGAAATACTGCCCCTCACGTTACGTTGCTTGGGGAGAGAATTTGGTTTTAATGGCGAAATAGCTCCTGCCCTGCCTGTCCTGGCACGGCTTTCTCCATTACGCCGACATAATTCTGATCAGCCCTCAGTTCCAAACACTGTGCTGGGCTCCCAGCAATCAGCCAGCCCAGACCTTCTCTTCCCACATCTGTTGTGTCTCAGGCCGAATGACAAGGACGAATCTCTTTGCGGGTTTGACTGAGCTCCCCCAAATCCTCCTCCCAGCTCCCACGTCAGGGACGAAAAGCCCAGGGCTCTGCTCCGGCACAGGATCTCTTCTGTAGAGGCTCCAGAGCGTGAAAACATGGGCAGTGCCCAGAGCCCCTCTCCTTGCTCCACCTGTCCCTTTTTCTTTTTTTTTTTTTTTTGGCCATAAAGCTGCTTTTTCCTGCCCAGGGGACACTTTTCTCCTGTCAGATGGGCTCCTGGATTCAACCGTTTGTTCATTCATGCCCACTGCCTCCTGCATGCCTCAGCTCCTGGGAAACAAGCCCAGATCTGAATCCCGGGGGAGAGCTGACCTGCAGCATCCTCCATGGGGCAAGTCCCACTTCCAGAGCAGAAACCCCCTTCCGAGGGGCAGCACCCCCACCTCGCTGGGAATTACAGCCCCGGGCAGGGCTGTGCATCCCCACCACAACCCGCCCAACGAGCCAGAGAGCCAAAACCCGTTGGGCTGATGGTTCAG
>NW_010144893.1:5583-9777 GCF_000699245.1 Pterocles gutturalis
GGAAAGAGCCAAGGGGCTTCTCGCCCTCCTTTAGAGCCAGGAGGCTACGGCACAGAGGGTCCCCAGGAGACAAGCAGGGCTTTGCTGGGCTTCTGCACAGGATTGAGTCTCCTCCCAGCCAGCAAAGTGTCTCCTGCCAGCAGCATCTCCCAGGGCGGGGAATACGCTGCTGAAATAAAGCAATGGAAAGCCCGTCTCTTGCAACGGAGAAACCCCCAGACAGTGCCAGTAACAACAGCAGAGCTCCAGCAGGCAGCAAATGGAGGCAAGATGCTGAATGAACAAGAAGCCCAGCTGTTAGGAACAAAACGCAGATGAAACGTTTGGGAAGGCAATAGATTTCTGATACAGCCTCACTGGCTGCGAAGGCTGCCCAGAAGCAGCAGAGAAACCTTCCCCCCATTAGATCTGCTTGTGAGCGACTCGCTCCAGCCTAATAACTCCGACGGCTTCAGTGGAAATTAAATCTATGAGTGAAAAAGTCCTTTTCCGTTTCAGTGCGTGGCTGCGATGGATTTCAGCTGTCAGCCTTCCGCTGCCTCGCACGCAGCAGCGCGGGTGCTGATAGCACTTGGGATGGTTTCTGCACTTCCAGAGACAGCTCAGAACCCTGCTGATTAATAAGTTAACGTACCGGTTGCTTAGATAATGTAAAATTACATTTCCCTGCTGCAATCAGACAGTGCAACGTCCCTGCAGCACTCTGAAAGCACTGGCCTTGAATATTTCATGGCCAGAATTTCTGAGGGGTTTGATCTTTACATTAAAATAAAACCTCTTAAGTGATCACCTAATATAAACACACAAAGTGATTTATGCAAAAAAACCCCATTAATGCTTGGACATTTCACTTGCTGAAATAGCAAATGACCTTTGGTTTTACAAATATTTTCATTTGTCTACAAAATTTGTTGTTTGAGTTGCAGAAGTTTTGCCATTATTTTGGAAACAGTTGCTCATCCCAGTTTGTCCCTGTGCCTGTATTTAAATAATGCCGAGCAGAGTTACCTCCCTGATGTAAGAACCGCCTGGCACAAGGGCCACCCTGCAGGTGACATGCTTTATTTCCTTTCGGAGCCCCGTTCTGTCCGCGTTCTGTCCCAGGGCTGTGCGGGTGCAGCACTGCGAACACCAGTTCGGGTCCGAAGCACGGCAGAACCGAGCCGCTCGCGCTCTGACCAAAACCACCGTGCAGGGACTCATAATCAACACCGACCTGTGCAGAACGTTCAGCCTGAGAACTCAGCATCGCACGCATCCTTGCGAGACATTTGGAAATACCTCTGGCATCTCCAGCGTTAATATTTCCTAAAATCAGCTGCAAAGAGTTAGTTCACAGCCAGCTATTTAAACACTCACCTTTCGTGTTCTCCTTCAGAAAGCATTCATCCCAAACCCCCATTTCCCCACCCTGTCACACATTGCATGGCAGTTTATCCCCAATAACTCCGGGAATCTCCTGGTGACAAACCCTGCACAGCAGAGCCTCCCCAGCCTGCCTGCCTGCGTGTCGGCTCCGGGGGCTCGCAGGTACGATGTGTTTCACTGCGAGAAAAACGCTCCTTGCCTGCAGGATCTCCCCATGGGCTGGCAAACGCAAACCACTCACCTCCTCTCGCGGGCTGGGGGTGCTCGGGGGCTTCCCATCCCTGCGGCTCGCAGGGCAGGTTGTGCAGCTGCGGACGGCACCGGCTTCCCTCTCCTTTCACATCGCTCCTGGTTTCAGCTGGGTTTCTCGTACCGTTCTGTTTTATTCCCCTGGGCTGGAAATCCATCAGTGCAAACCCTCCCTCTGGTTTCTTGCTGTCTTTTGCATTCTTTCGCTGAAGGTGTGTCAGGTTTTCTTTCCTTCCCCACTTCCCCTCTGGGTCCTGTGTTCTGCTTCTGGCTGCTCGTGCCACATCTCACACCCGCCCTAACCCACCGAGTCGCTGAAATAATTTGCTCAGTCCCTCCGATTCCCCCATGCACCTGCTGTGTCTGAGGCAAGAGACATTCAGGGGCTTTTCCTGATTTCTCTGGGGAAGTGGAAAAGGAGGAAAAAGAAAAAAGCTAGGAGGTAGACATGGGAAAATCTGGATAAATGCAGCTGTGTGCAGAGCTCAAGCTCCGAACCCTGCTGTCTGCATCCTTGCCACCCCATTAACGGCGAGAACCCCACCCCTCTGTGCCCCTGAAAGCGGGCAAGCCCCTTCTCTGTGCACAAACGTGCTCTGCTAATGCCAGAAAAGTGCAAGTGGAAGGGAAAGGAAATGGCTTCAAGTCTTCAGTTACACAATCGTACCCTTGCGGTTGCGATGGACGTGGGGCTGCAGAGGCTGCGGTCTCTGCTCTGCCTGCGTCTCCCCTTGGCCGGGCAGCAGAGCCTGGAGCTGGTTATCTGCAGGTTGTGCTGCTGCTGCTGGAAAGTGGGGACAGCTGGGGGTGACACCAGAGCACCCAGGAGAACATCGCCTCTTACTCGAGGCTCTGTGGCGGTGGGTAGAGGCAAGTCTGCCCAAAATACCAAAGGAATTGCCCACATTATGGATGGGTAAAGACCACAGAACCTATAGCGGGGTGCACACACTGTGTGGCTGCAAAGGAAGGGCTGTGTCCCTTAACCCCCAAACGCACCCTGCCCCACAGTGGGTCCCGCTCCAACATCCCACCGAGCAGCTCCTGCTCCAGCAGCCCCATCCCAGAACCATCAACCTGCCGTCTCCCAAGCAAGACCTCAACCTTCCCTCCTGCCTGGATCCCAGTTCCCCCCTTGGGTGGATTTGGGACGGTTTTGAACAGCAGTTCTACCTCCTCCTCTCCAGGATCACAGGTTTCCCCTCTGCCACCGTTTGTGGCTGAAGAGTTCGCCGGCAGCTGCAGGCGCTCAGCGATGCTCGGCTGCCCTCTCCAGGGAACATCGGCCAGCAGACGCTTGAGCAAGAGGCAGATTTGGGAACCCAGCGCTTCCTCTGGGCCCCGGCTGGGAAGAAGGGGTTCCCCTGCTCAGCCCCAAACTCTTCCCTGCCCTGTTACAACTTCACATTCAGAAGGATCCCAGGAAATACAGACCTGAGTTCCCTCTGTCTGCAGCGAGAGCTGCTGCTCTGATGAGAAGTGCATGCTATAAAGAAAGTAACATATCACTGCATTATAAGCTAGAAGCTTGTAATGTGGTTTCTGGACACTCTTTTATAGCAAAATTGCCCTGCCAGAGTGAAAGCAAGCTCTGCAAGGCTGACTTCTGTAATGCAAGGGCTTTTTGTTCCCCTCTAGCTTTGATTTCTCCCCTTAGCATCAGCTGCAGCCAACACAGCTGAGAACAGCCCGGCTTTGGGAACCCCCTGCCCGGGGCCAGCAGCAGTTTCACATTCCCATGAAAGCAATGTTCTGCTTTTGTCCTGTTGCCTCCTAGCACTGAGCAAAAGTACAGTCAGCTCACAATTACTAGGAACTAAAGAAGCACCATTACTGCAGAAGGGCTGGGGGAACCTGGGGGGATGGTGGGCTTTAAATTCCCCCCCCCCTCCTAGTGGGGGGGGGGGCTGCCGGAATTCAGAGCACCTGATTTTAGGGTATTTAAGCCAGAAGCACACTCATATGTAAGTAAGCTGTTATATGGATAGTGGTGCAGGGTTTTGCTGGGCTCCTCAAGCCAGGCTGTAGCAGCAGTTTGCATTTCTGACCTTGCTGCTGGGGGCTGTACCAGGTCTCTGGGAGAGGGGCTGAGCAGAACTGGGGGTGACCTTGGGAGGGATGCTTTCCCGTTGCCCTGGGGAGAAGGGCTTGTGAGCTTAGTGTCGCTCAGTAGCAGCGTCCCTGTCTCCAGAGCAGTAGGGGACAGGCCCCGGGCTGCTGCTAGGGCATAGCCTGTGTCATGGGGTGCTTGGTCTGCACCTGCAGAAAGTGTGGCTGTGCTTTGGGGGAGAAGTGTGAGTTGCTTTTATTTCTCTGAAATCAAAGTGCTGGGGCTGAGTGTGAAAACTGAGTGGCCCAGACAGGGTGGAGACACTGCTCGTGCTGATAAGGTGTGAATGGGAGAGAGCCAGTGTGACTTCTACTGCATCCTTAAACACTTGGAAAGGAGACCCGCATAGTGTAGGGCAGGTGAGTGACACAGGGCTTGTCTGAGGAGTCTGCTCTCTGTCCCCAGACCCGTCCCCTGGGTGAGCTGTCCTGCTGCAGAGCCACCTCTGCTTCCCCTGTGTGGTCGGG
>NW_010144893.1:9791-13268 GCF_000699245.1 Pterocles gutturalis
TGATAAATGCACCAGGTGTATTGATTGAAGTGGTCTGAAGGTTCCTGCAGGCTTCTGTGACTCAGCGCCAGTGTGGATTTGAAGAGGGAGCTGTTGAGACAGAAGACCTGTGGGGTGTGACTCAGGAGTCACACCTGGATGTGCTTTTATTTACAAAGTTCAGACACCAGCTGTAATGCAGCTGCTTCAGCGTAAGTCCTTTAAACCCCCTGGGCCAGGAGGCTGAGGGCTCGGATAACTGACCTGCAGCGAGCTGTGTGTGTCCGTGGTGTGTTTATTCTCGGTGTTGTGCTTGGTGTAGGTGTATATATACCAATGTACACGCTGCGGTGACACAGAGGACATGTGATCTCCCAGACACTCCTGAGCATGTAACTGGTTTCAGTGGTGCAGAGGAGAAGCTGATTCTGGAGATGATACAACTCTGGGACTGGTGGATACTGACTTAAATCACATCTGCAGCTTATGCAGAGAGGACCTTCAGGTGTCCTGCCTCTGCTTTACCTAACAACAAACTCATCAGGAGCTTTAAGCAATTAAAGGATGTAGTTTTGTTGAGTTGTTGGGGTGTTTGCCTTCTACCTTTTTGTTCTTTACTCTGGAGAGATTCAAGCATCCACTGAGTTCCTGTAGATCACGGCTGTGGATTTCCTCACGTTTAGTCAGTGTTTGAGGTCTTCTGACAAAGAGAATAAAGGATGGCCTGAATGTTACCGCACACTCAATACTTTCATGTGGATTTTTAAGAAAATACAAATCCAACATATTTCCCACACAAAGAAAAATTAGGTAGGTTGCTGCCCTGGTTAATGTTTGGCTCAGATGGAAACATCTGACTAGTTTCAAGTGTGTCATGGGACTCTTAGTAACCCCAAGGTGTTTACTTTTCATGGCTCTAAAAATCAAGTACCCCCGGAAGCTCGTCACTTGTGGAATAAAACTGGAGTGATGGTTCACTGTTGAGTTAACAAATGATTCATCTGTGCTGCTGATTTCCTGCAGCATCCTTCAGTGGGTGTTTCCACTGAAATGCTCTGGCATGAACATGTGCGTGGTTAGCTCCATCTCGATCACAGCTGGAAGCACTGCAGTTTGGGGCTAACGAAGCTCTGGGGACTTTGTCTTCACGGGAACTCCTGTGCAAATTGCTAGCTGTTGTGATGCCAGCACAGATGGAGCTGCTTCCCTGGGCTGGTATTAATGCTTGCTTTGAGAGAGAACAGAGAGGCTGAACAGAAAATAACAGTGGCAAGGGAAAACCTGTGGCAGCAAAAGCACGGTGGAGGGCTGAGAGGAGGATCTGCAAAAACTGGCTCACTGGGAACATGAAGAAACTCAGTAGTTATTGCAGTCAGCCTTGGATTACCTGGAGGAAGGAGAATAATCCAGGCTGAGCAGACACTTGCACAATAGCAAACACACGGGAAAGAGGTTATAAGACCATGTAGCAAAGGCATAATGGAGCTGAGGTCACTGAGTCTGTGTCCCCACGTGGCAATGCACGGCACAGCTGGGTTTGGAGGTGCTGTGCAAGCAGCAGGTTTGAGGGTGCTGCCTCTTGGACCTTGTCTTTAGCAGATGGAGGGCTGCAGGGCACGAAGGGTGGGCATGGACATCTCTCTGCAGCCCCATCTGCCCGTGAGGGCCATAGGCTTTGGAACAGGACAGCTTGTGTTGAGGCCATTGGAAAAAAAGAGGGTTTAAAAATCATTATTTGAGGGAGTGGAGCAGCTTCTCTTGAGGGGATCTCAGATCTTGATCTCTCCTTGATGACACCTCCTTTTCCTCCACTGCAGGAGCAGGAACCTGCAGAAGGTTTTAGCAGCTGAAGTGTGAAGCACGAGTAACTTTCTCTTTGCTTGTGGTGTTTGGGATATTCTGGACTGCCTGCCCTTTTGATTTAAAAATACTCCTTGTGTTCCTGCTCCAACTGAGTCACACAATTTACTGGAGCATTCAACTGGTTTCCGGGTGTGTTTCAGTGAAACAGTTTCTGCACAAGCCCAGGATTGGTTTATCACTGATGTTTCCTGCTCTCCCCGTGCCTCTGGCTAAATGTGTCAGTCTGACCCCAAAACCAATCCTGAAAGACAAGATGTGTTTTTAAATATCTACAAGATAGTGAGGAAAAACTGCCAGACCTCGTGTCATCCTTGATCTGCATTGAGAAGCGCACGGCTGCTCTGCTCCCCGGACAGAAGAGCACATCTGCAGGCAGGAAAAATGCTGTTTGTAAATCTCAGTGACATGTCCTGATTTAAACATCCACTCACTCAGCTGAGATGATGTTTTAGCAGATATAAACACATAAAGACAGAACCAAAGCAAAAATCCGCCTGTGTGCATTATGGGAGAGTTGTTTGAGGTAATTAGTGGAATTTCAAGGCTCAAGTGTCTGGTTACAGCAGGTACTGTTGTCTTCTATCTAAATGAAAGCTACTGAGAGTATCTCAGACACAACACTGAGTGCCAGGAAATACAGAGCAAAGGGAGGAAAACAAATTAATCTCAGCTTGGCTTGTGCAAACATACAATAAAGAACATGAACAAAGGTCTGGGCTTGGCTATGTCAACACATTTTGTATATTAAAACATAGCATGATTTTTTTTTTTTTTTTATAAAACACTGCATAATGAAACACAAAGTTTTTAAAGATGCAGCTCCTCTTTGGAGCGTACTTTCTCCTGCCAGTGCCTGAAGGCCCTGTGATGGGTCAGAGCCCTGGGTGAAACCAGGTCAGTAAGAAAACAGCTCCATTTTAAATAGCTTATAGACAAGGAGGAAGGAGTAATCTCTCCATGTTGTAGCTATAAACGTGGAGGAACACCTCGATGAACCGTTCACAGAATCTGTACCTGAAAATCAAGCCTCTGACTCTTCATGTGTTGCTTGTAAGTATTTTTCCCCTCACCTGAAACTGATAAAACTGAATTCGTTGCTTTCCATTTTCTTCTCAAACCCCTTTTTTTGGTCCTTTGCGTTGTGTCCGGTGCTTGAGCAGCCCCTGGCTGGGGGACAGGCAGCCAGGAGCTCTCTGAAGCTGCGGGTTTCTGGTGTTCACGCGCTTTTCCTTCAGCCTGTAAGTGGCAAAGCCCAAATCTTGTGAATTTCAGGGTAAATAATCCCTTGAGGAAAAATCCGAGAATATAAACACGACCAGGCCGTGCCGGGGCCCTGCGGCTCTGAATCCCTCCCCACAGCAGCTGGCACCTGGGGAAGCTTTTCCCCTCACGCATCACCCTGCATCTTAAAAACCCTTCTAAGTTATTTTAATGAGTTAAATTAAGTGCAGGTGTGGGGTATGGGCCCGACGACCCCTCTGAAGGCTGCGGGAGATCTCTGAGGGGCTGGATTTCGCCCTTTGTTCGCTGCTCAGTGAATCCCCCCTTCCAGGGACCCTCCTACACCCGAAAATGGCCTTTTTTTGGTGATTATTTGTTCGTTATTTCACCTCTTTGAAGCCCCGAGCGGCAGCT
>NW_010144894.1:0-2419 GCF_000699245.1 Pterocles gutturalis
TGAGACCGGGGCTGAGACACCCACCGGCACGGCCCGGGCAGCGCAAAGCGCCGTAAATAACGACGCGGCAGCTGGGGCAGAGCTCGGCCTTTATTTTCCAAAGCGGATCTCCAAGAGGCATCAGCAGAAAAACAACCAGCTCAGGCTTCAGGGCAGTATATCAGCAGAACAAGGGGAAAAATTGTCAGAAAAACAAATCGGGAGGATGAGAGGGGGTTGGAACAACGAACTGAACGCTGTCAGTACTCACACAGCACCAGCAGCAACTGGGCGGTACTGTAGGTGGCTGTACAACCTTCAAAGGCAAAACTGCTCCAACCGCTCTACTAGCAAAGAAGCAGCCTTCTGAAAAAAAAAAATAAATACAAGGAAGACTTTTTTGGTATTTTTCCTGTTTATATCCACAATGTAACACGATTTGCTATAGCATAATCCCTGCCATTGCCCTTGAGGATCAAGGTCTGCATTCTCAGGAAGGCTGCAGTAACTAGTCAGAGGAGTCAACACACAGTCCTGTAACCAGATGCAAGTTTCCGTAACAGTCCGTGGTTCTACCCAGACTTGAAAAGAAGAATAGCGACTTGGCCAAGGTAGAAGTAGATAAAGTGCTTGGTCTCATGAGTCACGTAGCTGCCAAAGTTCCTTCCCACGATGCAGTGCCAAGTGGGATTGTATTTCTTGTCAAACTCCTGCAAAACAGATCACTAGAAATTAAAAACTCTTCTAAACAGGTATTCACTTTCTGAGCAGGGCAATTAGAGGAAGAGCAGATGCTCTGAAGTACTAGAATTATCTTATTTACATCTTACTGTTCACTTGTTGCTTAGACAAAAAAAAAAATCCACAAACAAAAAAAGCCACTGTGCTTCCTATCTGAGCAGTAGAAAGTTTAAAACATTACCTTTGTTCAGGGAAAGCAGACTTTCTCTCCCCATAATTCATATCACAATCTGAAGCTATAGCCCTTGAGTAAAAGCTTCACCACTAGTTTTGTGCCCACAGAGATTAAGCCATAATTTAGACTTCATTGTTCATCTGCAACAAGGGTGCTAAAGGGACTCAGTGGAAAATTCTCTGCCGCATGCTCTGTAACACCAGCACTACCAACAAATCCAAGACTTCATCTTACATGTTTCAAACAAATTCTCCACAAATTCCCAGTAGTTGGTACAAGGAATACCTGAAAAATTTTACACTAAACTCTCTCTTTTCCAATGTCATAGATACTTCCTCCATCTGGGGAAAAAAAATGCCTTTCTGTATTGTGGGCATAGCAAACCAATACATCTCTAGAGGAAGCAATAATCCTGCTTAGTTAAATTGCTTTTAAACAGCTCTTCCACTCAAATAAGTTTAACTTTCATTTACACTCTTTGATTTCTCCATTCTCCTGAGTTGACAAAGCAGGAAATATAATCAGAACTAGATCCTTTTCATGTTCAGTATCGTTAATCCTACACAAAGGATGACAGAGACTTTGCAAAAAACAGATAATCAGTGCTACCAGGATTTTTTGGGGGTTTTTTTCTTCTTTTTTGGCTTACATCACAACATGAAGAGAGATACAATTACAGTAGACTTGCAGAAAGCTACATTTCCCTGCAAATTTTGACCCAGCTGGACAGAACTGTGAACAGATCCTTAAGATTAAGTTCAATAAAACTGAAACCAAGGACTATGTAAAACAGCTTCTCAGAGGAAAACCACAGGAGAGCTCAATAGAGCCCCTGTATCTTGTACCAGCTCAACAGTCACAGGGACAGTCAGCTGCCACTACTCTCTGTTCACCTGGACAATGGGACAGGGGCAGAAAAGGCAGAAGGTACTGCAACAGAAAAACAGAGGGACCTGGAAAAGTCCACGTAAAGGGTGGGGAAAGGAACATCAGGACACCAGCCTACAGAGAAAGTCAAACCTGATCCTCTAGTGTCTCTAGAACTTGTTTCTCTAGAGCTACTTGCCCAACAGCATTCTCCCACCTTGATTTTCCATGCACAGAGAGATTTCATGAGGACAGTATGAGCAAACATTTACCTTCTTGATGTGAGCAGCAATGTCCTTCTCAATGTTGTACTTCTCTAAGGCCTGGGTAGCACACTCCACAGCATCCTGCTGCATGTCTTCTGACATGTCCGCATTCTTGATCACTGCCTTTCGGTCACTCATGGTGCTCTGTATTGAGCAAGGAAGAGGAGAATTCAGGGTTGCAGGAGCAGCCACCTGCCAGCGTCACCTGCCGAGCAGCCCACACCGTTAGCACCGCTCACAGACAGCTTCCAGGGCCCGCGCTGTGCCCACAGCCCTGCCCGTGCAGCAGGTTTGTGGCTGTGTGAGAGGCACAGGCACAGCCCATGCTTACAGCCGCAGGAACAGGGGCTTAAAAGCCTGCTCACATAGAATCAGAATGGTTTGGGTTGGA
>NW_010144895.1:0-1833 GCF_000699245.1 Pterocles gutturalis
AGTGTCCCCATGTCACCATGTGTGTTCCTCAGGGGTCACCATGTCCCCAAGCGTGTCCCTGGGGTGTCCCCGAGGGTCCCTGGGGTGTCCCCTAGTGTCCCCATGTCCCCATGTGTGTTCCTAAGGGGTCCCCGTGTCTCCAAGTGTGTCCCTGTGTCCTCAAGCGTGTCCCTGGGGTGTCCCCGAGGGTCCCTGAGGGTCCCTGGGGTGTCCCCTAGTGTCCCCATGTCCCCATGTGTGTTCCTGAGGGGTCCCCGTGTCCCCAAGCGTGTCCCTGTGTCCCCAGGCATGTCCCTGGGGTGTCCCCGAGGGTCCCTGATGTGTCCGTGTCCCCAAGCGTGTCCCTGGGGTGTCCCCGAGGGTCCCTGAGGGTCCCTGGGGTGTCCCCTAGTGTCCCCATGTCCCCATGTGTGTTCCTAAGGGGTCCCCGTGTCCCCAAGTGTGTCCCTGTGTCCCCAAGCGTGTCCCTGGGGTGTCCCCGAGGGTCCCTGAGGGTCCCTGGGGGGTCCCCTGGTGTCCCCATTTCCCCATGTGTGTTCCACAGGGGTCCCCGTGTCCCCAAGCGTGTCCCTGGGGTGTCCCCGAGGGTCCCTGAGGGTCCCTGGGGTGTCCCCTGGTGTCCCCATGTCCCCATGTGTGTTCCACAGGGGTCCCCGTGTCCCCAAGCGTGTCCCTGGGGTGTCCCCTAGTGTCCCCATGTCACCATGTGTGTTCCTGAGGGGTCACCGTGTCCCCAAGCGTGTCTCTGGGGTGTCCCTGTGTCCCCAGCCATGTCCCTGAGGGGTCCCCTGGTGTCCCCGTGTCCCCATGCGTGTCCCTGGGGTGTCCCCATCTCCCCGTGTGTGTTTCTGAGTGAGGGGTCCCAATGTCCCCTGACGTGTCCCTGGGGTGTCACCATGTCCCCACCTGTGTCCCCACGTCCCCGCTTCTGTCCCCGCGCATATCCCTGATGTGTCCCTGGGGTGTCCCCAAGCATGTCCCTGAGGGTCCCTGAGGGGTCCCCTGGTGTCCCCATGTCCCCTGACATGTCCCTGGGGGGTCCCCGTGTCCCCACACGTATCCCTGGGGTGTCCCCATGTCCCCACACACGTCCCCATGTCCCCATGCGTGTCCCTGTGTCCCCACCTGTGTCTCTGGGGTGTCCCCATGTCCCCAAGCGTGTCCCTGAGGGGTCCCCTGGTGTCCTCGTGTCCCCTGACATGTCCCTGGGGTGTCCCCATGTCCCCACATGTGTCCGTGAGGGGTCCCCATGTCCCCACACATGTCCCCACGAATGTCCCCATGTCACCACACACGTCCCCATGTCCCCACCCATGTCCCCATGTCACCACTCATGTCCCCCCTGTGTCCCCATATGTGTCCCTGGGGTGTCCCCATGTCACCACACACGTCCCCATGTCCTCACACGTGTTCTTGGGGTGTCCTTGTGTCCCCTGAGATGTCCCTGAGGGGTCCCCATGTCCCCACACATGCCCCTGACCTGTTCGTGTGGGGTCCCCTGGTGTCCCCATGTCCCCACTCATGTCCCCAGCCGTGTCCCCACGGCCCCACACGTGTCCCTGCCACGTCCCTGTGTCCCCACACGTGCCCCTGACGTGTCCCTGGGTTGTCCCCATGTCCAATGATGTGTACCTAGCGTGTCCCCACGCATATCCCTGGGGTGTCACCATGTCAACACCCGTGTCCCAATGTCCCCAAGTGTGTCCCTGAGGAGTCCCCATGTCCCCACATGTGTCCTTGGGGTGTTCCTGTGTCCCCACGAGTGTCTCTGGCATGTCATCATGTCCCCATGCGTGTCCTCATGTCCCCCCCCGTGTCCCCATGTCCCCCCCT
>NW_010144896.1:0-9143 GCF_000699245.1 Pterocles gutturalis
ACGAGCCACAGGTGGTGCGCCTGACTTGCCTAAGTGCTAGCTCTCCGCCCTCCCGGAAAAAATTTAAAGACTGGGGGAGGGGTGGTGACTGCGGTTGCCCCGGCAACTCCCGTGCCACGTCAGCCTCTCGCGGGAGAGCTGTCGGTGGGACTCCCTGTATTCCGCTGCCTCGGGATTTTCCTGTCGAAGGAATCTCCCGAAAACCTCCCTGTACCTCGCGATCAGTCGGTCTGGCGGAGCTGGGTCAGCTCCGAAGCAGCTTAAACCAATCAGACAGTCCCTGCAATGTATTTCTTGCTTTCTTCTGGGTGCTGCAATATTGCTGTGTAGCAGCATTTGCACAAGCAGAGCCACTGGACACCTCCAACTAGGAATGAAATTGAACTTGGGTTTCCTACACAGTGGACGTGTGGCACAGCCAATACCGGAATCAATAGAGTCTACTCTTTTTTCGAATGAATTCAAGGCAGCCAGTGTGTTAGAGATGGCAAAGGCATTCAACTCACAGAACAGCTCTGCTACTCAGAAGGGCACAGAGGTTCAAACATCAGCATCTTCTGTATGCATGCACAGCAGAAGAATTTCACATCCGTAGTAAGTTTTCAGAGGAAATTTAGGTGCCTAAGCAGGTTAGGCAGTATTTCCACTTCACATTTAAGATGCCTAAAAGCAGCACCTTCTATATCTGAAAAGGCAGTTTACTGATGCAGTCTTTCCATATCCAGCTTTCCAGTGCCCAGATAAGTATATCATTTTACTCTTCCCAGAAATACCTTCTGAAGAAACTTCCCATTTAGAGCAATTTGGACTCTTCCAGAATAAAAAATATTTGCTCTTCAGTGCAGTTTTGTCACTATTCAAAGTGGGGAATGGAGAGAGAGAGAGATTTCCTTTCTCTGAAAACCCTGGCTTCTCTGCTGCATGAAGATTTCTTGCTGAAGAACTATACTGGAGAAATATACTGAAAGGAGGAGTTCCTTCCTTCACTTCTTCCCATTGCTAGTTACTGCCTAAGAAGGAAGCCAGGAACGGCATGATTTTAACCTTTTCCAGCATTCCAAGAAAATAACCAGACTAAAGGTTACACATATTATCTCACCTTCCAAGCATAATTAACACTTAGAATCATAGAATGGTTTGGGTTGGAAGGAACATTAACAATCATCAAGTTCCAACCCCCCTGCCATGGGCAGGGACACCTTCCACTAGAGCAGGTTGCTCCAAGCCCCATCCAACCTGGCCTTGGACTTCTCTCATATTACATCACTGTATAAACACCTCTTACTTCAACTAGACATTGTTAAGTTTGGCCTACAAAGGAACAAATATTAAAGCATTACAAAAATAATGACTGAAAGGACATACATGAGAGTCTTTCCATTTCCAAAACTTATGCACTACTAAAGAAATTGTACAGCGAGAGAAAAGCAACCCTGAAAACTCTGATTTATATGCATTAAATAAGGTGGAAAAGTAATGCAATATTGCATCACCTGCTTTTTATATTTCTCTCTGTTTTCAAAATTAATGGCTTTTACAAATAAAATGTTAGGCAATTTACATTTAACTATTTATTCCCAACTCTACCTTATATTACCAGTCCTAAGCATTAGAAAAGACTATGAGGTCACTCCAAGTCAGTTACTTTTAACAAGTAATACATCTGAATCTGTATTTATTTCCACTTGGATTTCAATCCCGTTCTGCATTCATGTTTTCCACATATTGTTCCTCTTCATTTATTTTTCTTGGTGGGCATAACTGATGAGGTTATTATACTCGCAAACATTTAAAAGAATAACAGCATTTCCTGGGAAGGGTGAGGCTATGAAGACATTAATTGAGGCTCGGTTTACACGTACATATACATACACAAATGCAAGTTTGTATATAAATAGATAAAATCTGCTACAGTGCCAAGCACATTAGTATTCCACATATCAGTTATTTCTATTTCTAGGTTGGAATAAATTATTTTGGCATAATTACCAGTATAATTACATTCATACCAGGAGCGTTCTACAATATTAAATACATGATTACAGAGTAGTTCAGCTGAGTTTTTATTAAAAGGGGTCAAGGATATGTGTTTAAGTTACACATATTGTGAGTTTTCTTTATTTTTTTTAATAGTGGGTACTAGTGCAACAAGAATGAAAAGTAGTTTTAAAATGGTTCCATTCTGGCTAGGCAGCATCAGTACTTAGTCTATATAAGAAGACATGGCTATACAAAGTACATAGTTAGAGTGCACGGTTGGAAGTATTTTATTTCCTAACACCAAAATCAAGCAGAAAGCATTGCCTGGACTCCCTCAAAAAGAAAAGGCTAAAGGGGCTTTCCCATTCCCACCACCTTTGCTGTCCTTCTCTTTACTACAGTGGCAAGAGTAAGAGGCACAGCTTTGTTTCCCCTCCCTCTAAAAGTCTAAAAGCCTACCTGGGGGATAAAGAACTGAGATCTCCAGACAGAGCTGGAGAAACAAACACATGAAAGAAGTGGGGAGAGAGGCAGGGAAAGACCTGTCACAGCTGAGTGAGTGAGTCCACAGCTGCAGCAATGGGAGCTGTGCAGCGCTGACAGCAAAGCGACCTCTGTTAGCCGAAGGTGAATGTCCAAGCATCTGCAGAAAGGGAATGAATACTGGTGACCTCAGAGAAACAGCAGCATCACATCTCGTCTGCATTTGCAGAAATCAGTCTCACCTCCCTCTGCGTACACATCTGTGGTCCCTCAAGTATGCACTAGCACGGTCTGTTCCTGCTGCTCACACATTATTTTGGATTTCTCCCCCAAAGCTCAGTAAAGGCATTAACAATTACTTCAGGTTTATGTTCGATATTTCATTCATTTTCACCACAGCCACAATTTAAATCTCTCATTAAAAATGGCTGGCTTAACACAGAGCATTGCCCAAACTACTGACAAAGCAAACCACTTCAATCTTCACTCCAAGACATTTTAGGGATAGGTAAGGAAAAAGAAACAATGGACTAGTAGCCTCAATTAAACTATTCTGCAACATGATTACAACTTCCATTATTGGAGGTATTCAAAATAAACAAAATGAAACCATAGGAATTAGTACTACATGGTAAGATTATACTCCAAATTTATAGCTTTGCTATATATACTGCATAAAGTACATAAAGGAGCAGAGCAGATTAAAGAAATTATCATATTTTCAGCAGATTTTGAACAGAAGCCTTTGTATCAACTGTATAAAGGCTTTATACCAACTTCAGTGCTGTACACCGAAGACCAAAGTAAGCAGTTGATATATATTATAACCTAAGCAAGAAGATACATATTTCTGAAAGCAAAGAATCCTCTTACGTGGGATGGGATGACTGTTTATTTTTCATATGATTCAGTAAAGCACAGCAAACCCATAGACTCCTCCAGTCTACAGCAGAGAAAGTTGGTATTCACGCTCTAACATCTGAAGTCACAGAAGGCTTGTATTTTTGAACCCAATTTATTCTGGCACTTTGCACTTGGCTGGATTTATTCCCACTCCAAGAGGATGCTGTGCCAGGTGCCAGCAATTAGTTATTACAGGTTAAAGAAAAAGGAGGCTTACCACAGCATTTGAGCTGCTGGACTGATACACGACTGGTTGGAAAACAATATAGGATGGGCAACTTATGTAAGCAACCACAGTTGGCAGCTCAGTGTTCTGGCTGCAACAAATGAATATGTCTCCCTGGAAACCATGATTTCATCCTGCCTGTGAAAAGCCTGTGCTGTTATTTCTCTCTTTATCAAGCAACTCAAGATTCCACTGAATTTTCCCTCCTGGGATGAACCCAAGAGAAACAACACAGCTAATCAATAGGATAAAATCTGACACTCAAATCGTACAGTTGAAATTAATCTAGCATATGATAATGGGATTCTGCGTAAGGAATGTTTGAACCTACTCCTCCAGGAAATTCAGAAGTTCCAATTTTGAGTGTGCATATGTACATGTATCTATGTTACCAAACAGGGAAACAGAAAACAATTTAATACAAATGACTACCTGGAGCAATAGGTTGGGGACACCACTTCATCTGAGCTAAGGAATTTAGAGTTCAATTGGGCCAGTGACAATTGTTGGTAAACAGAAAGAAAATAGTCATCTGGGCACATAATTCAATAACTGGAAATTATATATAACAATTATATATAATTACATCTAATTTTATATGATTTAGCAATGAAACCACTATAGAAATTGGCTCAACTCTGAGAGAAAGATGTAACAATCTGACATGTCACATACAAATTTCTACCAGTAGCTCCTCACTCACTTCTTTCTTTCCCCCTGACATATATTTTCTTTCAACCTCTTTATTTTTGTTCTCCACTTTTAAAAAAGGGAGGGTAGGGGCTGGCTTAGCTAAGATGTTATTTGCAATTTAGCTCCTGGGGAGTGTGGGGGGCGGTGCATGTAGCATCAGTAAAAGTCACTAAGAGAGAACCGAGAGGAGGGTCAGATGTCTGGAACGACTCTAGGACACCTGGGACATGGGGAGCAGGGATGGGGAAGCTGTGTGCAGTCCTGGTCAGCATCATTCTGGGCCTGTGGGAGTCTAAGTAGAAGACAGGAATAAAATGAGGGTTTCTTCCGCTCTCCCCCATCCCCAACCTCCCTACCTAAATGCAGAGAGAGCTGCAGGGAGATCTCAGCGCAGTCTGCAACTACCTAGAGGGAAGGTGTAGAGGAAGGAGACAGACAGACTCTCCTCACAGCCGGCCGGTGGTAGGACAAGGAGAAATGTTCAGACATGGGAAGACAGGAAATGCCTATTCCATGTAAGGGAAACATTTTCTACCAGGAAGATGGCCAGACACTAGAAGAGGTGGCAAAATCTCTATCTTTGGTATTATTCAAACCTGGACTAAACAAGACACCAGCCACCCTAACTGGGTCTGCTTTGACCAGAAGCTGGGTCAGATGATCCCAGAAGGTCCCTTCCAACCTCTACGTTTCTGTATCTCTGCAGTCCTTTTCCAGTACCCCTCCTTCTCACTCTCCAGACCACAATTTCCGAGGTGCATCGTTCCTGTCCCCCAGGCACCTCACCCTTCTCCATGCCATTTGCTTTTCTGAGCTATTCTGTTGCAGAACAGGGCCTATGAAGGTAAGAGAAGAGTACGGTGAGGAGTGGACAGGAGGAAGAGGTGGGGCAGGCTGAGGAAGCAGGCCCAGACAGCCCTGCCCTCCTGCTGCCCCAGAGGGCAGAATGGGGCTTCAGCGGCGGCCACTGCCACCCTTCATATCTTGACCTCTCCTCTTGGCAACAAGACCAGCAGATAGCTGAGTAACGGTGTTCAGAGTACACCCCACACTACAGCAGCTACTCCGTATCTCCCCCATCACATGCACAAAATATGCAGCCATATGCCTGCATGTGGGATATCTGCCAAACGTCTTCCAGTTTGAAGTCAGCAATGAAAACATAGGTTTGTTTTTTTTTATTATGACACCTCAGAGGTGCTTAAGAAGAAATTAATCTTGTGCTCAGAGGCAACAGGAGCCTTTGTAGCAGACTTCTACCAGCTCTTCAGCTTTCACCTTTCAAAGTGGCCTTTTATTGCCTGTGATTCTTTAACAAGTAGCGGTGGCTTTCCTCTTTTCATGAGTAACTCCAGCTCTTCTCTTTTGCTGTTCAGGGGCCAGTGTTTGTATTACCATTTTTAAAATGTTCCCTACATGTCTTTGTGTGCTTGAATTTTCACATGACACTTTGTAGTTGGATACATAGCTCCGTATCTGTATGACAACTGCCTAGCTATCTCATTCCTGTTTCATGATGAGCCATACCCTCAGTGATGCTGGGGAGTGATTCTCCCACTACTAAGCTAGCAGAACCACAAATACCACCTCACTGCTCCCCATGAAAAAGTTCCTGAACCCTGAAACACTACTATAACCATTTAATTCCAATATCTTCATTTTTTCTCACTCCAGACAATCCGTGCTATTGGCCACTTGGTTCATCTTCAGACATTAATTAATTAGGATTTAATGGTACCATAGGAGTACAACTCAAAATCTCTAGAATACTGTGAGGAGAACCACCCTCGAGTCTGAGAGGTGTCACAGTTAAAACAGTCAGGGCCATGCAAGTTCATTATGCACCTGGAAATTCTCAGAAACCCCAATGTTCAAAACTGTGGAAAATTATTCCTCAGCTGTCCCAGACAATTCCCTGCAAGCTGGCACTGTAAGGATGGAGTGGGGGTGGAGGGCAGCATCCTGTTCCATCTTGCCAGGTTACAGCACATGGGAAGAAGGCAAATTATTTCCTCCCACTCTTATGTCTATGAAGAAATCTTCAACATATGGGTCAGAGAGTCATCTGGGCCCCAGGGATGAGATTTGCTACTATACTCAGCAATGATCCCAGTCATAAGCACTCATCACCCACACACCTCTTAGGTATTCACCAGGGAACCAGAAGAAATAAGGCATTTTTTTTTCCCCTCTTTTGTGCAATAATTAAATATTTAGCACAAAGAGCATGCTACCCCAAACTACTCTGACAGATTATATCTTTTACTGTATTACAGCCAACACAGTCAATAGCTGAAGACTTTCCCATTCTGCCTTCTTTGTGCCATTCCACTTGCAACTTTTCTGTTCAACATAACAGAGCAAACAGTTCTGCCCTTTGTTTCTTTTTGACATTAAGGGGGCTAAAACCTGTTAATAATTCAGGAGCATCACATTTCTGATGTCCTGCCAGCTTGACTTAAATTAGCAACAGGTGAATTAAACGACCATGAGAGGTTAGAGTCATTTAGGCAACATTTTTTCTTTCTAAAGCACTGATTAATTTTTCCAAAGCAGTTCACATCTCTCAAAACATGTAAAACATGTGTAGTTTATTTTCCATAGAGTCCATTAAGAAATGTCTACTGTCATCAACATAGGTTGCAAAAGACAGAATAAAACAACATGGCACACTTGCTAAGACCTATGACAAGTTGCTTACATTGTATATTGATGCTATTGGATAGGCCTGAACAAAGTACAGGTCGTGCTTTCTTGTATAAACAGGCATGTAACTTACCTTTCAGAGAAATCCCACAAATTAAAAAGGCAGATTTTATATTGTCATAAATACATGACTTTCAAAAAAAGTGAAAGGAATACAATATGTTATTATTCGTGCCAGAAATTTGACATTTCTAAAGATGCCAGATGCATTTTCAGACATATTCCAGAGTTACTCAAGTTGAGAAGGGCTTTTTTTCTTAAATGTCAAACTGGTGCTCTTAGAAAAATGGGTAGATTTGGGATTTATTTGTTTGCTTGTTTTAAAAAGTCAAATTTATATAAAAGAGGGAATTCTAATATATTCTGTGTTCCCAAGAACACAAAATCTTGAACATCACTTACAGTGTTTCAGAGCAAACACTTAACAGTGTTTCCAAGCTTTATTCTGGGACTTGAAGCTAAGGATTATACAGCTGGACAAAAGCACCAAGCATAAAGTCTTAGTGGCTTCATATAATGATGACTTGTGGAGATAAACTCATCTGTTAAATGTCAGTTCCAATTTGTATTTCTTACAGTAAATGAAAAGCATGGTTTAAAAGCATTGCTAGAACAGATTCTTCAGACCATGGAGTTCTGCAGCCTCTCTCTTGGGAGTGATCTTTTTTAATTATATCCAATTCATAGCCTTCTGCAAGCACCACTAAGAGTTTGACCATTTATCACCAGAACCCTAAAGATGCTAGATGTAATAATAGCAGGTTTTTTACATTTTTTGCTCCAGTTAATTTTTAAATACTTGGTGCAGAGTAGTTATTTACCAAAGGAGTTGCTGCTACTGCCTGTCACAGTACAAACCAAAACCTTCAGATTCATCAGAGTTCAGTGCCTGCATTTATGCTATGGAGAACCAACATAATATTACTTATTTTATATTTGCTCTCCATGATGTACAAGTTTCATGTTCATTTCTATAGTGTTATTAGAAAATATCTATTAGCTTTTAAATTGTGGGATTCATAAACTGTTAAAAAGTGCCAGCAGCATGAACAACCATTAAACAAACACGGAACAAGACAAAAAAAAAAAAAGTTCTACACCCAACCTATCCAATGTAAAGCCATAAGTAGTTTATGTTAGACAACATGCACAAGAAGAGATCAAAATGGATCCAGATGAACAGTTCCTAAACATATTCCCTTTTATATGATGTTCCCTGTCTATAAAATTCACTTCATAGATGAAGTTTTAGTAGACTTAATTAATATGAATTTAAAAAGTCAGGTTCAAAAATGCATTAAAGCTTTATTTCAGTATTGCAGTCCTCTACTAAGCTAAGACGTAAGAGCATGGTTATGACTAGTAAGTGTTGAAACCTCTGTTCCAGAAGGCAACCTCCTGGTGGTGAAGGGTAGTCTGGAGTCAGGCACAGCCTTTCCTGGGCAAGTCTTGTCACTGAGTGACTGCCAGAGAGACACTTCTTCTGTTCTGCTCAGAGACACCTTGAATAGGAAAATCCTGAAGAAGCTATTGAGTGTGCTATTGCTAGAAGCAGTATGAACAATGCATTTGTGTGCTTTCATTTTGCAGCTTTGCTTCTAATACAGCAACACACAATATTTGCCATTATCCTTGACCAAATCCATCAGACTTTTCACGTAGCTTTCTTCTTCATCTGGTAAGAAGCACCATCTCTACCACAGCTGACACATACACATCTCACTTTGGTTCAGTGTAAGCAACAAATTTCTGAGTGGTGCTGCTTGCTTTAGGAGGCCTAACACCCAAAACGAATCAGAGATCTCTAGTGTTGGGGCACATCAGTTATGCCACAAGGATCACTTTAGGAACTGCAAATGCTGATATCCGTATTTATGGCTCTCTGCAGTGCTGGCAAAAAAGGGCTAGAAACACACAGCACCACCCACAGCTACACCACACCTCATACTTCTCCTGTCCCATTCCACACCTATCCAGAAGCTCAGCGTTTAAACAGATAACAGAAATGTAAAGGTTAATGGTTTAAACTGCTTCAGATTGCGGAAGGAACTAAACCCTGGTCTTCTTTTCTGACTGATGCTCTAACCACATGACATAAAGAGTAAAAAATACTGCTTTTCATTGAGCTTGTTCCAAAAACATGTTTTAAAAA
>NW_010144896.1:9153-16872 GCF_000699245.1 Pterocles gutturalis
TGAGGACCCACAGATGAGACAAAGGAATTTCTACTCTGTAAATCTTTCTAGGAACTGGGCTTGTGCTAGGTACCTACTATGCCACACAGTTCTAGGCATGCCTAGCATCAGACGTGTAGGTGTGTAGGAATTTTTATTGATAGAAACACAGGCATAATGACTTCAGTTACCCCTGGGGCTGAGTAGCAGCAGGAGTCTCTATGGCATTTAAATGCTGGACTTAGGCAGCTAAAGTAGAATTTACATAACAAAGTCCTTAGGCCTCATTTCAGGATCTGAGAGCAGCCTTTTCTGAGTAAACCAGGATGTAGTAGTTAGGCGGTATGCAGATACTCTACCATAGACTCTGTGTTTTGAAACAAAGACGCAAAATGTTACTTGGGCGCTGCTTCCTGAAGCTGTATTCCCAGAAATCCTGATTTTACTGGTCTCTCCTTCTCAGGTTCATTCTTACATTTTTTTTGTGTTCCCATATATCCCATAGAAACTTGAAAATCAAGTTTCTGTACTGTGACTTGACAAATATCACTCATTTACCTTCAGCTCCATCACTGTGCTCCTCACTGTCTGCCCACAAGTAAGACCAGTTTTTAGAACTTTGTAACCACTTACCCAAAGGACTTTACTGGTTTCAGTTCAATACAGATTTTGATGGTCCATTCATTAATGGTTCATTCATTAGCACAAGACAATAGCAATATTACCTGACCTGCACCAAAGTATACAGAAAATTTTGTACAGAATTTAATAGTAAGGGAGAGACAGACAAATTCCTTTTCAGTAAAGTTCAATGTATTTTATATAGTAAAGTATATTATAGTCTACACTCTATGCTGAAGTATAAAACTTATGTAAACTATAAAATAAAAATGTAAAATAAATGTAGCATTTACCTGCAATCTGTAAAACTAGCACCTGCGGGTTTAGATGAAACCAATTGTTGTACAAACACAGTGTCACTCCTTCAAGTTAAAATGACTGGGTGGGCTGCTCTTTCCACTCAAAAAAAAGCCCAAAATAAATTAATGGTGATCTCAATGGAACATAAAATCTGCACCTGGACCATAAGTTGTTGCATTCAGGCCTAAATAAATATAGCACTGTCTGTAGGACTGGGCCTCCAAACGAAACAAGCCAGGAAGTCATCAAAATAAATAAGCACACACATTACATTGTATAACTTGAAACTTTAAGTAATGGCTATTGTATTTCCAGTTGCAGAATGACAGCCCACGCTCTAACCTCCACCTAACATTGCTTTCCATGTAAAAGAAACAACAACAATTCAATAAGTATTCTTTGAAATTCTATTCCCCCACTTTTGATACTATATTTACAAAGCACAAAACTACAGAAATATTGAATACTATGAGAATACTAACTTGATATGTTCAGACACATTTTATAGAAGCTCTATTTGCCAGTGCAACAGAGGTGGCATTTGTAAGCACTTTAAGAGCACAATAGTTATACAAGTGGTCTGTGAATTCTAGATACTCCACACAATACGCTAATTAACTTCATATGTTTGTTTACCATTTCAGAATGACTGTGTATAAAAATTCTCCTTCAAAGAAAAAGTCTCAAGTGTATAATACCAAATACTGTTCTCTTACTTAAACTATAAGAAATTGATCCACTGTTTTCTTCAAATGGATTTTCTTGCTTCTAAACCTTATTCTAAAATGTGAGATTATATTCTCTGTTCTTCCATGGCCTCCATAATTCATCAAGATTCACAATCAATTTGCAGCTATAATTTAGCCATAATAGCTAGCAACTATATCATAATCCACAAGAATTGCTTTGTATTTTAGATCCTTAAAATCAAATGCTGTCATGTGTGCTCTGGAATGACCTTGCTAAAGATGAACTCTATATCTAGACACATGGTTATTGGTTTTCAGATAGAATTAAAGGTGAACAAAGCACATACACAAACACAGAAAGTCAATTTCCTTTCAGACACATTAAAAAAATGTTTCCATGACAACAAAAATAGTTTTAAAATATCAACCAGTGAAAATGTATAAGCAAACAAGGCTAGAAAATATCCACTTCAGGAAAAAGGAGGCAAAATGTCTATGTCACAAAACATGATGGGATTATTTTATAATAATTATGAACATTTTTCATGGTATCAAAATAGTCTTTACATCTTGGCCTATTCATTTTCAGGAGAGAAAAGCTGCCTCCTGTTAATTCAAACAGGAAAACAAGTTAATTAGTTAAAGTGTAATATACTTACTTCAGGTGTCAATCATCCACACTTGAGTTCTATTTTGGTGTTAGGTAGTGGAGTTTTCAGGATGAAATCACTATATAACAGAACTTTTGCGTCACTTTGATTGGAGCAAGATTTCTTTGCCTGCAATTACCCAACTTTCCAAAGCTATCCTATACATACTTCTGCAGGAGTAGAAGACATACATTACCACGGCTCGATTTAAAAAACACGTTGAATAAACCAGGAAACCAGTCCAAAACTGCAGGTGGTCAACTGTTGAGGAGTAGAGAGAACTGAGTCTTCATCAAAGCACCAAAACTTTTGCAAGGGAAATGCTCTGTATTGGACAGCTCCACGATGGTTTTTTTAAATGCCTTTTTCTTGCTGCTACTGTGAGGTACCATCAAAGCATGAACTACTCATTACTCACTGTAAGTAGGTATACGTAACGTATGCATACACAAAGAATAAGTTCTCATTTGCTAGAAACACCTCTTCTGAGGATAGATACCTTATTTAGATCCAGATCAGAAAAGAAAATAAGAGATAAAATAAATGGAATGACTTTACTCTTTAAGAAATAAAAATTAAGCTTTTTTCTTGGTACTGCTTGGCTTCCTCAAAGACAACTATGTGCTTCTGAAAATTAGGTGCAGCTGTCCTCTCTTTTGAGCTCCTTAAGGAAATCCTCTGCATCCTAGCTTCCCTCCCCTTTTTGGCAAAAGATGTCTATGTTCACTTCAGCTGCTGAGTCATGAGCACGCCATGACCATGGGGCCTCTTTGCACAGCAAATGGACATAATCACAGGGGCATACAATTACATTCCTTTCTCCTCATTGCAAATTCATCAGGGAATAACAAACACAAAACTCTATTGTCTAGGACCTTAAAAAAATTGCTGTTATTCCTATTCAGCAAATCTTCCTCCCCTTCCCCACCACTCATTCTTTTCTGTGGTAGTAAAAAAGCAAAAGACTCCTTTACGACTTTATCTTCTATTATACTGCAGGAGTGTATTTTTCACAGTGCAGTTTTTTTATAGATTGCCAGCATTTTGATACATTTTATCAACAGTGATTTCTCACGATTTGTGCTATATTACATAGGACCTGAAGAATTCTTAATTTTGCTTCTCAGGGACAGGAAGAATCTCTTCCAAGTCTCTTAATTACCTTTATTTCCATGTTCTTTTTCTGCCAACTTCTAGACAGAGCTATTCAAAAAGCCATTTAACTTATCAGGTTGGTTTGCTTAGAGTTGCCATTTGAACCTCACTTTCTCTGCAGTGACAAAGTTTCTGAAGAACAAAGGACTCTTTCAGTAGGTGAGAGTTTCAGTTTCCTTACAGTAAGATAATTAGGGAGGGGGTTGTCCCTGAAAATTTCCCTCAACATATTAACACCTTTTATTTTTGCATTTCCACTTAAAGCTCCCTTTGTTTTAAGTCACTATGAAGTAAAGGGCTCCACTTTTTACATCACTCCAACGTTCTTGGCTGTACTTTTCCACATTGTTCTAGCTCACAAGTTGATGGTGAATCTCATGGTGTATCTCAGAAGTTCTCTGACTTTTCCCCACCCAGTTCTGCTTCCTCCTAAGGAAACCTTTTAAACAAAATGCAATAACTAGGCAGATACTATTACACTTGGTAAGGACCTGTGTGCTCTCCTTTCCCAACATACTGACTTTCAGTTCAGTTTACATTCTGCCAGGAGTGTTTTACTTTATCTTTCAGTCTTGCGCTATCCAGGCCAAGATTTTAGGAGATGGAGACTCCTATGTCTACCTCCCACAAGCAATCGATCCTCTGATTAAATGGAAGTTCAGCATTATATAACTTTCCCCTAGGTTTCTGACATCAGCATAAAGTCTAATCTCAGAGAGCCACTTCCCACAGAGTCCTTTTTTGTTTTGAAACATTTCCCACTGCTGAGAAAGGAATGAATTCACAATCCTAATGGTCCAGCCATCACCCACTCCCGCTTCTTCCAACTTCAGGTCATATTCTGCATAATTCACCCACCTTTTAAGTTATTGCACAGATGTGCCTGCCTCCTCTTCTCCATGTAGAACACTGTAGCTACACTCAGAGCAGTTATTTTCTCCTCTGCCTTTTTTTTTTTTAACTGGGAATGTGATTCTATCTTCTCTACATGCAATGAGGAAAGGGGAAATAGTAGGAAACCACGGTCAGATCCCAAGTGCAAGTAACTAGGAACATGCTGATCTGGTCAAAGAGAGCTGCAATTAAAGAAAGAGACATTTATTTAAACAGCCTTGCTTAGTTCTCTGCCTAATGGAGTCTGTCTGGGCCAGAGCTCCAAGAGAGCCACCCAGGAGATCTCAGGTGGTTAAAAGACTAAGGAAAATAAATTACATTTGGAAAAACTGAAGGCAGTAGGTACTTTTCCAATTGCACCTACAATTCTAACCTTTTAAGTGTCTGAAATCAGGAAAAGAATTAAAGTACCACCTCGTACAACTTCACTCAAGTGTTACCATTACACTGATAGTCTAGAAAGCTCATCACGGGACCATGTGGCCCCTCCCTGGCAGCTGCCCTGCTAGTTTGGCAAAAGTTTGCACAGTTTTGCACACTTCAGTGAAGCAAGGCTTATACCACAAGATTTTACACTGAGCTCAATTATCTGGTATTTTAAGAAAGTGTACTGTTGATACAACTATGTAATGTTATCTGATCTCTCCACATAAGATACTGTAAACTGTTGTGGAATTAGAGAACTCGCTCATAAGGGGGTGAGAATCGGAATTACCTACTGAGACCAAAAGAAGCACAAGATACTCTTGACAACAAAGACTTCCCAAGTGTCAAAGGCTGGGCCTACACCTACTCCTGCTGTTATACCAGCTGCAGCACTCTTATGTGTCTTCAAATCACCTCAACTGGGCTCATTTTTATATGCTGCAAGAGTTTTGACTAAAAAGAAAACTTTTGGAAATCATTAACTCTACTTAATGAAGAAAGTACACATTGTTATAAAGTATTTTGGAAAATACAAGCTGGCATACTTGAAAAATTGTTGGCTTAATCTCAAACTAGAGCTTAGAGGGTTTTTTTTTTTTTCCACTTTCTGTTTGTGTAGGATATAAATGAGTTCAGGCAAGTTAGAACATGTTTTATCATCACCATGGCTCTGAAGATTTACACAAAGGGAAGGGGAAAAGAATTTACAGTTTGGATAATGCAAATCAACATTGTACATTTGATAAATTGGACAAAATACAAGAAATCCAGAGCTTTGGGTAGAGTAAACGGTCTTTAAAATATACAAAAATGTTCTGAGCTAACTAAATATCAGTGTTAATGTGCACTCCAGCCTCAGAAGTTGGGACACTCTTCATTCCAGCAACTCAATTTCTCCCTTTTAAAGACAGCTTGGATAAAGACACTTTTCTAGCATGTTCCATAGATAAAATCTTTTCTGAAAATCCTACAAGTTTTGTCACATCAGCAAATATATAGCACACATAGAGCCCTCCCAGATAATCTTAACTTCCCAATTTAAATATACAAAAGCCCAGCAATCAATTCTTTGTTCAAGGTCTTTTACACTCACACACAAACCTGCACACTTGCAAAGCAAGTAGTCCACTGCTAGCAGCAGATTTTACCTATGCCAAGGAAGACGGGGATGGCAGAGCTACATCCCAGATCGTTGATGAGCACCTCCTATTCACACAGTACTTCTGCCACCACCTCTCAGGACAGAGATGAGTGTACGTGAGGTGGAAGCGGAACCTGCCATACCCCTCTGCCATCCATGTCTCTCACGTCATGCAGGACTGCAAGAGAAGCAAACCTTGCTCTTCAAGGTCACTGAAGCATGTCTTCACCTCTGCATAGTCCCCTTATCTCTCTTCATACCTCCCTTCATCACCTTCCCAATAGCCAGAAGAAGTGACACTGAGACCCCAGCTTCCTTCCCAAAGCCTGGGAGGAGGAGGAGAGTTTGCAGGGGCCAATGAAGAGAGAAAGGAAAACTGTTAGCTTGAGAAAAAATGGATGGCTGCAGAGGCGATAAGAGGCACCCAAAACATGGGACAGTGGAAAAGACAACAAGGAGCTCGTCTGGATGAAAAGTCTGAGGGTATAAGAGAGATTCTGCTACCACAAAGCTCCCCCAAACCCTCCGTGTCCTGAAAATGCCCTGAGTCCTCCTCATACCTCTGTCCCTGTGTCAGTTCACAGAAGACCCCTGCCCCTAATCCCACAGCTAAAGGCAGGTGGCCCTTCCAGCCACTTCTCAACCCGTCCTGCCCCAGAAGAGCTACGACTGATCCCAGACTCTCCTTGTCTTCCTCCTGTGATCTCCAGAACCTGCTCATTTTGCCCCATCAGTATTTATTTCTGTCTACATTGCTCAGAAGCCTCCAGCCTCTCTTTGTTATTAGTTCAGTGTCTCATGCCTCAAACCAGAGCATCAGAGAAAGCTACTGGATCTAATCATGGGACACAGTAAAGCCTTGGAATATGGAAGTCTGAATTATGAAGAGGCCTTAAAGTACTAATATACAAGGCAAAAAAAAAAGATTTCCTTTGTGCTAATGCAGTACTCTTAAAAGGCTTACTTTGAACTGACAGAGAATTCAAGGAAAAATGTAAATCTCTCACTGGCATGAATGGTAGTTCTATTCTTCACCACATCAAGTTCAAACAAACTTCCCTGCAATTTCTTTGTGTTCTTATTTATAGAGAATGTGTCTCATTCCAGTGTCTGTGTGTTCTACTTAGAGCAGCTATTAACTTCTCACTATTTAAATCCTGTTTTATTACAACATAAAACACACTGATAAAAAGATCAATTACTCAATCCAACATTGAAATTATATAAATCATACAAAATTCCAAAAGGTTGACATGTATTTACTTTGTACTCTTATTTCCATTCATAATATTATTCAGTCTGAACAACACTGCTCACCTCCCTGCTTTCTGTCTGCTGTTAATCATGAACAGTGTGCCTGACATCTACCCTGGAAGGCTAAATCAATCAGTGCTGCTTTAAAACAATGTCTGTGCAGATTAATGGTAACTTTTCTAAGTTTCTTTGTAAGTCTCGCAGTACCCCAGTACAATAGAAACTAGAGACAGGAAAAAAGCCTCTCAAGTCATTTTCTCTATGCTCCCACAGGTCTGTTTTCCTCTGCCATCTACTGCTTTTTTCCATGGCCAGTCCAGTTCTAAATGAAGCAACACAGAAGCCTTGCAGGGCTCAACCTATTTCATGGGCAAAAAGAGGGAAGAAATGCCAAGGCTTGATTTTTTTTTTTTTAATTTAACAAAGCAATATGCATTTCCACGGTGTAGCAACCTCCTTGACAGTTTTCTGCTTACCCCTAAATTTTACTCTGCACTAGTAGAGCTGGCTACTTACAAGCAGACCCTGGCTGCCAGAGCCATCTCCACCACAAAGATGTGTGTGTGGCTGCCGCTGGTGCTCTTGGCGGGGGACTCCCGGGTGATAGGGC
>NW_010144896.1:16903-17421 GCF_000699245.1 Pterocles gutturalis
TGGCGGTGCACTCCGGGTAGATGGTGCAGAGGGGGCATCACGCCCTACGCCCCTACACGCTCCAGCACAGGCAAGCCAAGGACAAGCTGCAGAAGGACGCGGTGCTGAACCACACACATCTCTGTTGCAAAAAACTCTTTAGAGACCTTGCTGGTTTGTGTAACTGGGGGAGATAAACTCTCCAGCAATCTCCTTGCGACTGTCACCCTGGGATAGGTGGCGAAGTTCACCTTCCAGCCTCTGTAGGCTCACCCTTCCTAAAGCCCTCATCTTCGGATACTTCAGATACCCACCACTGTGCTAACAGGTACATTTCACACATTTTCAACACAAAATTTGGATCAGTGAAGCTTTGAAATGTGTCATGGCCCTCATGGCACTAACAGGCCTTTACTGGCCCCTTCCCACAGCCCAGGGCCTCATGTCATCCCCCGGGGCCATGAGCGCCTGCCCCAGCGATGCCGCAGCAGGGCTGGTGCCCAGCTCCCCACAGCCCTGCCCCGCCCGGCCATGGGCCC
>NW_010144897.1:0-691 GCF_000699245.1 Pterocles gutturalis
GGGACAGCCTGGGACAGCAACCAGGTGGGAGTGAGGATGCTCCCTGGCATGGAGAGGTCCCCATGCGATCTCGGCTCATCCAGGGACAGCGGCATGCTGGGGGGGCCACAAGCTGGGCTACTGGAAACCGGAGGCAGGTTGCTGGCCGCGATGGCTGGTAATGAGCATCGTCACCCCGGATCCGTTTCAGCGCCTTTCACCTGTCCCGGCACTGAGCTGCCAGTGGCGATGGAGGGATGTGGGGGTGCAAAGTGACCCCTCTGGGGTGCAAAAGGGTTCCCCAGGGTGCAAAGTGAACCACCCCCCCCGAAGTGACCCCCCCCCCGGGATGCAAAGTGACCCCCCCAGGGATGTAAAGTGACCCTCTGCGGTGCAAAGGGATTCCCCAGGGTGCAAAGTAACCCTCTGGGGTACAAAATGATCCCCCCCAGGAAGGCAAAATCACCTTCTGGGGTGCAAAGTCCCACCCCTTGGGGTGCAAAGGGGTTCTCCGGGGTGCAAAGTGACCCTCTGGGGTGCAAAGTGACCCCCTGCCCCCAGGGATGCAAAGTGACACCCTGGGGTGCAAAGTGACCCCCCCCCAGGCATGTAAAGTGAACGTCTGGAGTGCAAAGGGATTCCCCAGGGTCCAAAGTGACCCTCTGGGGTACAAAAGGCCCCCCGCTCAGGAATACAAAATGTCCTTCTGGGG
>NW_010144898.1:0-43416 GCF_000699245.1 Pterocles gutturalis
TTTTATAAATATATCAGATTTGTCAGCAAAAAAAATATGTAAGGAGTTGTAAAATTCCATCAAGCCTGGTCTTATCTGATCTCCTTTTACATATATATGTGTAAGCATACTCACTTATATATCTGTATTTATATATATAGCTTCTCTTGATAAATGGGTGGTCTATAGTCTTTATTTAAAGGAAACAATAGTTTACTGAGCGTGACTATTCTGTCAATACTGACAGTTCATCAGAAGTGCTTCACCACTGTGCTGACTTTGAAAGTATATCATACAATAATGAAGAAGTGAGAAACCCCCTCAAAAAATGAAGTCCACTGACTCTGTCTTGTGATCTCTGATAAGTGGTAGACCTGTCCAAAATTTTAATAGAGAAACACAAGGACTATGGTTTCATCCATAGTATGTGGTATGTGATGCATGTCGTTTCAAAAGCGTATTCCCATAATCATCTTCATATAATTAGCTTTCTTTGGCTGTAACAGAGGTAATACTTATGAGACTAGTCAGCCTTAATCCTGTCATTGCACGTCCTCTTGCAACTGGCTACCCAGGACATTGCTAGATAGTGCTTTTCATCTATGGCTGTCTTGCCATCAATTAGCTGAAACACAGCTGCAACACAGCTATTGTTGTATCATTTTACAGATCAGTGAACTGAGCCACAAAAAAGTGACATAATGTGCTAAAGGTCATGTGTGAGTGGCAGTGGCAGAACTGAAAAAATTACAGGTTGCAGCGCTAAAAACTAAGTTACTTTGAGAAAGATCTTTCTAGTAGAGGATGGAATGAACTTATGTGGAATTTATGAAAAAATGTAGAAAAGATGCTTGGTTTTCTCAAATGATTCATGCTTCATGTCTACCCTGGGAGATACAGTTGTCCTCTTTTATGACATTTTAAACTGAACTGAAATATAAATATATATGTATATATGTATGTGTATATATATGTATCTGATATATGTATATCTAATATATGTTCCATGTGTGTGTGTGTATGTGTTTGAATGTATATTTTCTTCATGGGACAACTGTGTTTATTACACTTATGTTTGTCATAGATATATGGTCTGGAAATGAGTAAGACTAGAATCCAGGAGTGGCTGCAAGGTTCTCCAAGGTGCTGCATTCTCATAGTGATCAGAGGACACTGTTGCCTCGCATTATTTCAATATTTGTTTTTTCATTTTGATGTTCAACAACTGCAATTAGGGTTGCTAGAACTGGGTAAAACTTCAGTTTATTGGTAATTAAAAATTTAATCGGGCATGGGAAATAAGTCTGTAAATACGTTAGTGCATCTTGGTACTACCATCTTTCTTGTCTTAAGTTCAATTCTTGTAATTTTTTCATCTGTTCATTGTGCTGAAAGAGATGGATGATAATTCTCGGATTCATAATTTTACAGTGAAACCTTATTGCTTTTCAAGAAATCCTGAAATGTCTCTATGTACATTGAATCACATTCCTTCTGTACATTTTCTGGTTTTAACATGCTGCATCTATAAGGACTTCCAATACTTACAGAGTTTGTGACTTCATTTCACTCGTGAGCAGTGACATTTCCTGTGTGTTAATCTTCCCTTCTCTTACTGGCTTTTTCCTTCCCCCAACCCCCCCTTTTTTTCCTGTTGTTCTTTTTTCATTGATTTAATTTGTACTGTTTTCTTTTAATTCTTCCCTTTGTTAACATTTGAGCAGGAAAGAGATGTTATTTGCTGTACGTGAATGGCAATGGTTTTCTGAAGAAAGTTTTATCATAAGTACAAAGAATTATCTAAGTGTTCAGTCTTGATACAGAAGGTTGAGAAAGCACAGAACAGAAATTGTACAGGTAATGTCAATATTTATTTTTGCACTCATGGCATTATAAGATGTGGAGGTAGTGGCAGGGACAGCAGCCTCGAGAGAGTTATAGGAAGATTTTGCCTGGTAATAGATTATCTGCGCACACTCTTAAGATATATATATATGGATGCACTGCTCTTATTTTATTTAATCTGTTTCAAATGCTCGAAGCAGGTAGGTGAGGTTATTCATTTTTCAGACTGCCCTTGTAGTTTATTGGTACTTATTTTAATATAGTTCTAGAAAGTAATACACTGTAAATTCTCCCTACAGGTTAAAAAGCCCACAAAGGTGAGGTATGTTAGCTTTTTTTTTTTTTTTTTTCAATTTTCAGAACAATAGTAGTTTGGTGATGGCCTCAGTCCATTTTAGCGCTGGGCTGAGAATTTTGTAGAGTGAATCTTTGTGGGCTAATATACTTATTGTTGTCATTATTTGCAAAAGGTCCACAGACTGCTATTTAATACCTGCATTGCTGTTCTTGTATGATCTGTGTTGCTACCTGGACAATTACCTTGAGTAATTTTGCAGATTTTAAACACCTCTCTAGCAGTGCTTTTTTCACTCCTCTGCAGGGTGTATCTTAAGAGAGATTACCCACACTCCAAGCTTCCTAATTATGACCTCATTCATCTTCTAGTTGGAATAATCATAGCGGGGCATGGAAAAAGTATTTTGTTAGATATTAGCAGGTTATATATTTTGAGGTAAGATTCTACAATTGATTTTCACTTTCTAGGGAATAAAATAATAATCAGGATTCTCATTCCTTCATTTTTTGTCTCCCACTTGTTCTGTTTGTCTGTTGTCAGTGTCCTTTCTCAGCTGTCACCAGCCCCCAGATGATTCTATCTTCCACCCACCTTACCTTTGCTTGATGTTCTTTCTTCCAAAGGCATTGCTTATCCATCATCTTATCTCCCTGATTTCTTCTGTTCCTGTGTGAGTGTTTCTCCCTCACTTGTATGTCTTCTTAATTTCTGTTCCTGTTTATTTAAGGTAGTTTGTGACAAGGTGCTGTCTCGTGCTGTATGTGGTTGCCTGAAGCAATGACTATGCTTTGCCTTCTGCAGCCACTTGTTTCTCTCTCCCTAATTCATTCATTACTAATTACCTGCTCTGGAGAAGGTGGGTCAGATGGCTCCCTTCAGTGTTTTTTAATATATGCTCAACTTTTCCTAAGCATCTATAAAACCTTTTGGCTAGAAAGAAAGGCACCATCTTTCTGTGCAGTGTTCAGTATTTAAGAATTGATTCTAAGTTCCTGCAACATTCCACTATCACTGTCTGCCTGGAGACTTGAATTCAGTTTAAACAGAAGAGAGAGCTTCATAGCTTTAACTGTAAATAAATACAGTTCCAGTACATTACAATGCTTAGTATCTATGAATTAATGGATTAATGCTGATCTACGCTAAGCAGGATTACAGCCCCTACAAGATGGCTTAAAATTGAGCACGTTTGGAAATATGTACGTGTAGCTCTAGCAGTGTCATTTAGCTAATGTAATTTCTCAAAACTCACAATCTGTTCTGATTACAAATATAAAACACCCTGCCATGAGTCAAATTGTGTAATAGATCACATGTCCTAAGTGGATTTAGAAAGGAGGACTTCTGCTGATAAGAATTTCAAGAGTGGTTGGCCTGCTAGATCTCGTTTTGATGCTGCTCCTGTTATCAGTAGCTCTCTGTCTATTGTGGAATCAATATCCCATACCAAGTACTGAAAGTGACTAAGTGCCTAACTAAAAGCTGTAAATGGCATTGTAATTTCCTTAGACCTTGCTTACTATTCACATAGTAAACACCATGTTCCTTTTAATCACTTTCTGCCAACCCTAATTTCCAAGGCTGCATAGATACATTGGTACTGATACATGCTACATACAAGTCCTTGCATGCACTTTAACGAAAAAGTCGATGATGAATTTTCTTACTCAGTGCCATGATCAGTTAAGGTGAATGTAATCTCTGTAGTCAAACATAGTACCATCTGCCTTTGCATAGTACCATCTTCAAGTAACTTCCTTCCAAAACTGAAGATCCAGTCATGCTTCAGGATGTATCAGTGTGCAATGAAACAGGAGCACATGGTGTTTTCTGCTTCTCCAGCATAAATGGTAACTTTGTGGTAGTCTTCTTTGGGACTTTACTGTTACAGAACTTGAAGCAAGTAATGAAATACATGGTTAAGCAGCTGGCTTCAAGAATTGATCTCCAAAGCCTTTCTCAGGTCATGTAGAAGTTAATTGTAGAACTTTGCAGCTGAAGTCAGTATGTATCTGTGATTAACTGTTCAACAGAGTGACTACAGGTCTGACGAACTAGGTCAAATAAAATCACCTAGAGCACCGGAGTCTGCTCACTTTGTCCGAGCAAGATGCATACTTGGTTTCTAGTCCTCTGTCTCCACTTCTTCTTGTCAAGAGATTGAAAAGTCTTCAGTACTTTGTGTATAGATAAAGATGTGCATCCTCTTTGCAGCTCAGCTGGATAGGAGCATATGAATTATTATACAGTACTTTAAAGGGTTTGGAATGAGATTTATGTCCAAAAAAGACTGTATATATAATGCTCTGACCTGGCCAACATATTGAAGTCAATTGGAAAATTTCTGGAGGAAAAGTTAGTACAAATTCCATTTATGTTTAATTCTGTTCCCACTTACATTCCCTGGTGTAGGTTCGTTCTTGTAACATATACATAGAGAGCCCTTCTAATTTACTGTTCTAGGAAATTTTTTTTCCAGTTAGTTTAAGATAAGATTTTTTCTTTTCTTCTGTGTTGCATAGCATAGAATAAAGGATCCCATCTAGCATTTAGAATCAACCTTGACGGAAAACTTTGGCGCTTTTTTTCTGCCTAGTTAGTGAGACCAGGCCTGCAAACCCTTACTTTTGGTGTACTGTACTCTATTTAAATTCCTATCAGAACAAACTTTGTGATTTACACCTAAATTTGAACTTAAGCATTTTTGCTGAACATAAATAGGATATTTCCTTCAGGTACGAAAACATTGAAAATGAAATACAAACAAGGAAAATAAAATTTAATCAAAGAAGTATCAGTGTGACTAAACTGTTAACAGCCATTGTCTTTTAATTGATTTGAATCAAGTTTGAATTAAGCTAACTTACAGCCTTACAATCTGGATAACATCATATCATATGTGCCTTGCTGCATTTACAATGAAGTTTTCTGACATGTTCAGGAGTCACCACATGCATCCTCCTTGTAACGTGTTTTGATCAGAATCAGGAACAGTTAAGAATCAAAATCAATGCCTTATGAAGTTTCATTCCTCATTCCCTGAAATTTCAGGAAATGTGCAAATGCAGAAAATTTAGATGATAAGTAAACATAAGATAATCATCCAAGCCTTCAATACTGGTTCAAATTAAGTATTTAATCCTTTAATAGTTTAACTACTGATAGTTTCAATATTTGATAGTCTTTTTTCCTCAGTATTTTAAAACATTCCCTACTTTATTTTGAAAGTGTAACTAATGGGAAGAAAATTTTTCTACCACTGGCAGCTCTCTCTTGTTTTTTCTTGTATCTTGCAACTAAAGTAACCTCTGAGTCAAGGATGAAGGAGATTGCTGACTAGTACTTTGTTAACAAAATACAGTAATGAGTCATGGATAGTCAATAATCAAAACTAGTAATCAGCAAATATTTGATGTAGGGGAGAGAAGTATCTCCAGTTGTGACTAGCTTCCTACTGTGAAACAAACTAAGAAATCATGCAGATTTCATCACTATTTTGCTGATCCCCTTTGTCTCTTTGAATGATAATTGGCAAACAGTTTTAACCTTCTCTTGTGCAGTGATATTTACCCGTGTTTAGTAACATTTTCACACAGTTCTGGTTAACATTCTATTACTCTTTCCTTCATTAGTTCTCTGAAAATAAGTACAAAAATATTTTATTTCCTATATCCTTAGTCAGTGGCTCCAGATTATATCTCAAACTGAAGCTGGCATTTATCAGTTACTGTTGACAGCAGTTACTGTTAAAGAGTGACAATTAGATAACTTAAAAGGGGAAATCTGGCTTTTTAAGTGTGCTATTGACATAATGAAATTATTTGGCCATCCTGAAGCTACTAGAGAGTCAGCAATGTGTACTTGCAGCCCAGAAAGCCAGTTGTATCCTGGGCTGCACAAAAATAAACAGGTCAAGGGAGGTGATTCTTTCCCTCTGCTCTCATAAGACCCCACCTGCATCCACTTCTTGGGCCTCAGTACAAGAAAGACACAGACATGTTAGAGTGGATCCAGAGGACGGCCACAACAATGATCAGAGGTCTGGAGCACCTCTCCTGTGAAGAAAGGCTGAGGGAGTTGAAGTTGTTTAGCCTGGAGAAGAGATGGCTCCAAAGAGACCTTATTGCAACCTCTTAATACACATATAAAAAAGGTGGAAGTAGACTTTTTACCAAGGCCTCGACTAACAGGACAAGGGACAAGGGACAATGTTTTTAAACTGAAAGAAGGTAGGTGTAGATTGGACATAAAGAAGAAATTTTTTATTAGAGAAGTTGTGGATGCCCCATCCCTGGAGGTGTTCAAGGCCAGGTTGGATGGGGGTTTGAGCAACCTGGTCTACTGGAAAGTGTCCCTTCCCATGTCAGGGGGGTTGGACTAGATGATCTTTAAGGTCCCTTCCAACCCAAACCATTCTGATTATATAGCAAGAATGCATCCCAAGGAGGCACCTTTTGTGTTGTAGAATTAAATATCTGTCTGCAATTACCTCACCAAGTAGGTTCTTAAATGTAACTGAATTGTTTGTTTATCAGTTCAGCTATATTTTAAAAAAGGTATTGCCTCCAAAATAGTACATCTCTTTTGCGTAGTTGCTTCTAGTGAATAGTTGTCAATTCCTTTGATCATCCAATGAAGCATCTCTCAACTGTGTCGATGTTAATAGAAATAGAGCTGGTTTTCCATGAATTGCAATAACACTCTGCCTTTGTATCATTGAGAACTGTTAGCTTCATCATCCTTAAAATCCCTGGCATTTTGTAATCCATGTCTGCAGTACTGGGAAGATGCTTAAGGTTGTCCTTTCAGCTTCAGGTCTTAAGTTAGTTAATGCATAACTGTGCAGAGCATGAAGACAGAAAAACCATCCACAATTGCAGTAGTATCATAAGCCAGTTCTCTGGGGACTGCTTTCTATGTTCCTCATGCAGCTATGCAAAGTAGATTAGAAAATAGCCCTCTACCTCAATGCTTGGCAAGCAGAATTAGAGTCCCTGCCTCAAAATAGTCTTAGGCATAATTCTTCTCACTTTCTTTCTATGTAGGACACCCAGTTTCCCAGATAGGTCAAAATGAAGGCAACATTCCTTCTTCCTTACCAGCCAGACTTATGAAAAACGTTACATTCCTTTTTAAGGAGCATAGCAAATTAAATCCTCTGCTGTGTGGGATGGGAGGTATAGGAAATGTACTGATTTATCTTGTTTACATTACTGATCATAAGGCACAACACAGTTTTCTAAGCCAAGTTTAGTGCTCACTACGTGGCATCCGTGCTCTCAGTACATGAAGCCAGTTTCTGTTATATGCAGAACCAACTAGATCTATCGGCTTTATGTATTCAGAGAACTTTTAAAACCAGATTTATTTATCACTGTTCCCCTTTTTCTCTCACTAAAAATGTTAACAATTAACACCATGTGAGCAAGCTTATTAAATGAAGAAAATGAGAATTCATCTGCAGAGTCAAATTGCAGCTCCTCGTGAGCAAAGGTAAACTGATGTGCCAGTCTTCTGGACGCCTCTTCCTCCAATGGTAATGGAAACTTTAGGGACGAGATTTGTAAAGGCTGTAGTTGTGAGAGAGAGAGGAAAGTCTCAGGGGACAGGGAGGAGAAATTCAAAACCAAATAGATGCCTAACGTCTATTTAAATAAAGGAAAGGCAGATACTTAAAGGGGGGGTTTTTTGCCATCTATATAAGTGTCTTTCTGAACCTCTAGGTTTCCAAAGCTTTAATATATCTCATGTAAATGCCATTGGCTTGGAAATGCCAGTAGTTTATGATCTTGGACTTTTCATGACTTTTTCTTTCCTCATGCAAGTATCCCATTTTAGATGTTCAGAATGCTGTAGGCTCCCTTGCACTTTATTATGTAGATACAATCAAAGCCAAGATTTATAACCATAATCCACCATTTCTAATCGACTGAGAATTGTTAATGCAATCACCACTTCATTCCCATGTTCAGATATCATAACAACTTTAATCCAAGTTAATGAAACTTCTCATCTGTAGTAATGAGGCTAGTAGACTGTTCCCCCATAATATTAGAGGATTTAAAACAAATGGGAAAATATGCAAAACTGAATCCTCCTGGCACTTTAAACCACCAGAAACCGCTTACATGAGGTGTTTTGATGTTCTTCTCAAACCTTGCATGTAACTAAATATCACATTATGGTTTAATAGGCCTTCAAAAACAAATATGAGCAACGTAGTCCAAGAAGGGATTCAGAATCCAAGTAATTTCTTGGACTTTTCTTGTTTATTTTCTTTTTTAAAGAAAAATTGTATAGGATTATATAGACCATCTTGGTCTCTTATTTTTTTTAATCGTACTAGGTTGTATCTTGTTGCTGGTTTTATTTCTTCTAGACAATATATCTTCATCATTTTCTTATCTTTGATAGCTGTCTGTTATCATAGTATCCAAGTGCATCCTCATCTTTAATGTATTTCCCCTCCTAACTGCAGTCATGTCATGCTATTCCCAAGACAAAATGAAACACTAACTTACTTCTGCACAGTTGCAAAGAGAGTTTATGTTGGAAGGGAGAATGAAGCATCTGCTCCCACATTGTTCACTATGCATTGTTAACTACTTGTCCACTGCTTATCTGTCACACTTTGAAGGTACTGGGGGAAGTTACTGGCCTGTCTTTTGTTGGTGAAGAGACTCCTCTGTCAACAATTCAGTCTGAATAAGAGATGTTTCTTCTTCACTCCTGGATGCTCTCTGAGGAGTTGAATATGCTGATATTTCATAATATGCTTCCTACAAAAGAAAGGCAGCATAAAGAAAATATTCATGTTAGTTTTTCAGTAGCATAAAAATTATACCTAATTGTCTTGCAGAGTGAAAAAAATTGTGTCTGAAATGTGAACTGGAGATCCAAGAGAGTTTGGCTTTGGTTTGCCATCTTTGGTGACCTACAAATAGTCTGTCATGAGTTACCAAGCAATATTTCTTTGCTTTTGCATTCATTAGCAATGTCAACACTGTGCTGCTTCTGGGCTCCAGTTCAGTGAATCACTTCTGCTTAAGGACATTTATGAATGTACTTAATAGCAATCAAAGTCAATTGGAGCCAAGCAAGTACTTAACTGCTTTTTCAAAACTAAGACTTTCAATTGTGGTTACAATTGATGTCCTGTTCCCTGGGAACTGAAGAAAAGGATTACACTGGCTCAGTTTCAGCCTCTGTGATTATCAGTGTCTCCAGATCCAGTGTAAGTGCCTCAGCTTTGAGAAGACAGGGTATTTCAAACATAGCATTTGTTGGCAAATTCCAGAGGAGAATTGAAATAGAATATTTGAAGAGAAAAAAAAAATGTTCTCCTTGTACCATCACAGTTCATTTTAAAAATACTATCCTCATGTAGTGTTTTAGGAGCCTTATTAACATGTAACATTCTTTGTTTCTGTTTCATTTCACCTTGTGGTATATCTAGCCTGCCATGGGTTAGACAGAAGCCAGCATTGCACAGATTCTACAAAAAACATGGTGATCTAAGAAAGAGATATGAGTGACAAATTGCAGGAGCTGAAGGAAAAAGCTGAGTACTCTAGGAGTAAAAGAGCAACAGTGATTAAAAGAACAGTTGGTGTAAGTGGGATGAAAATGAAAAAAAAACAAAAAACAAAAAACAAAAAAACCAAACAAAAACCCAAGTTCTGTTTCCTGCCCTCTCTGTTTTCTCTAATAAATAGTTACACTTTTTTTTTCTCAATTTCCATAGAGGTCATATAGAAGTATCCAGATGTAATAGCTGTCATTTAGAAAAGTAGCTGTTGGTAGCCCTCTATGTATTAAGTCATACAGAATTATTGTCCTTGAGATATTCCCAGTGTACAAAAGCCACCTTGAGATGCACAGTCACCTCAAGTTCTTTTCATGTGCTGTATAAAATATTACTAAGAGACGTAATGATTATCTGTAAAGTAACGTCACTGCATCATCTCTGTGTTGATCATTTGAAGCAAAAGTACATATTAAACTGTGCCCCTGATTATGAATTTCTTTTTTCCTTCAAGTAGGAATTAATTAGTGTAGCCTTAATTTCATTTTCTTCAGCATGATCCATGATGGCCATTAAACCAGATGTTGTTTTGTAATATGATCACTCAGTTTGCTCCCTGTATAGTAAATTGTGACTTCAGAGCTGTTGGAGTACACATCAGTCTAGTTAAGCCCATGAACCACCTAGTGCATACTCATTTACTAGTCTACACTAGTCCTGATGCTGCTATAATTTATATGGGCTAATTCTATTAAAATAAACTAAATACAAAACTGATAAGCCTTCTGTACCACAGATGGCACTCAACTGTGTTTTGATTTTTAATATAATCTGTCTGTGTTGAGAAATCTTATGTAATCACGATATATGACAAACTATAAGTGGTTCTTCAATGTCTCTAATGAAGGAGATAGATAGACTCTGAATGCTTGTAGACTTCAAAGTGACATCTGCTTGTATTTACATTTAAAATAAAAGTCAAGCAATATGAATAAATAAGAAATAAAATAATTCATTGCCATTTTGCCTCTTTCTCTGCTATACAAGCATTTCATAAGCTTATTTTGGTTTTAAGAAAGAACAATTTTCTCTTTACAAAGAACAACAGCTAGTTGGCCAACTCTGTGTGAGATTCAACAAAATATAGAACAAATTTTTTTCTACATTAAAAAAAAAACCTGAAAGCACAGTCTTTCTACTTTATTAAGCAATGTTAACCTCTTCTGTAACATCTGAGGAAGGAAAATGGACATATTTTGCACTTTTATTTTTCCATTTTGTGTTCATTTTTATGCAGCATTATTCTATTAGCATTATTCTCCAACATTTTTCTTTTCTCTTTTCCACTTAAATGAGTGTCTAAAATCTCCTTACTTTCATCATTTTTCCAGATGTCTGTGTTCTGTTGTATAAATTATATCAGCCCTTCTCCTGTGCTACCTTTAAAAGACTGAATTGTAACTGGATTGCTTCCAATTTTGCTGATGCATGTTATAGTCCTTTCCCTTTGACTGGGCTCCCGGATAATTTTCTTTCAGATTTCTCTTGTTGCTGTATCAGATTGCAGTCATTCCTTGTTTCTACTTTAGTACTTCTGGGTAATTAGTAATAACATAGCTAACTGGCAAATGGCAGTCAGTATCAACCCTTTAAAAAGCATAATAAACACAGTATATAACAGCTCTAAGGTTCTTTCTTGCTAAGCAGAATTGTTGGTTTAAGCTGTTGCTTTCAAAGAGATGTCTTTTGAATGAACAATATATATAATTTAAAAAAAACCCTGTATGTTCACTTATGATTAAGGTGTTGTGTCAAGATAGTGCGGATACTCTTGCTGCAGTCTTTTTGTCTCAAGTTGAGTCATTCTGATCTGTTAAAAAGCCCACATTATAGCAACTGAGAGAAAAATTGTTTTGCTGGCATGGTTTAAATCGAATCAGTATCAAAGCTGTTTATTGTTAACAGCACGTAATTAAGTGGTAATCAGTAAATTATACATTTGGGACCAATAGCAATGACAAAAACATATGCTCCACAATACTAACCACTTACAAAACATTAGTAAACACCTACAAATTTCCAGCCATCCTTCTGTAGCAAATCCCAGGACGATACAACTCCCCCCTACGCAGACACATATGCTGCATGCACACCCAGTTGTATGCACACTGCCTCGCCTTACAGGCCCTGGGTGTTGCAAACCTCCTTCTTGGTCACGCGTGCCCCTCCCTACCACATGGTCACCCCTGCTGTGGCAGAACGGGTGTTCCAGCCCTACCTGCTTCTGAGCCACCCCTACATCCCACTGACCCAGAGGCCTGTGAGGAAGCCCCCTGCGAGGTCCCACAGGCACAGCTCAGCATGGAGTCCCTCCTCTGTGTCCTCCACCGTGATGGCCCAGAGCGGGGTTCAGGGACCTGGCAGCAAGCCACAGCAAGGCTGCTCCGTCTCGGGGTTAGTCTTCTAGACACAGCATTTCTGTGTTAGTCTTCGTTAATGATGGGCTTGCAGTAACCACAGAGTGCACACACACACAGACACACAGACACAGACACACAGACACACACAGAGACACACACAGAGACAGTCACGCACACGCACGCGCGCGCACACACACACACAAAAGTGAGCTTCTTGCAAATTAAAAAAAATGTATTTCATTTTTCTCAGATATTTTTAAGGTATGTTTAAAGCAATGATGGCTGCACACAATAGGAATAAGAATGTGCAGTAGGAATACATCTGACATTTTTCCAGTACATGCTGACAAAATTGTAATGATGTTAGAAGCTTATAAAATTTCTGCTAAAAATCAATATATACAAAACAATAAGACAATGTCTTATGCAACAGCAATATTTGGACAGCCATGCAATCTTGGGTTTGGGAGATAAATATGGATTTAATAATATTGCTTTGTTTGGCTTTATATTTGGAGGGACAGCGCATGTAACATGGAACAATGTAGTGTGGTGTGAGAATACATTTATCTTCCTCTAAAACGCAATGACAATTAATTATACTTGTACACTTCTGATTTTTGCCTCCTGAAAAATATATATGCCTTCCCTGGAAACTCCATTACAAGCAGTTACTTTCTAAACAATGTAAGTATGTATACAGGAATACGACCCTTAAAAAGGGAGATGAGCGTTCCGGGCAGAGAATGGTCAACAATAGCAAATGTAATCCTGTTCAGCATCTTTAATTAGGATAATGTCTTTTAATTAATTATTATTGTTTTCTGATAATGCCAGTTAATAATAAAAACTGTAATTCACTGATAATAGTCTTCCTCAACTTCTGTTGTGAATGTTTGAGAAGTCATTCACAATGCTTTTTTAGGTGCAGATGGCAATGAACTTAGATTAATTATTGCTTTCAGTGCATTACCATCCACATTGTTCTCTGACAGCTCATTTGTTTGAAATCTTGAGTTGTTTGCGATGTGGTTGTTTCTGTTTTGAGACAGATTTTGATTTATTCTCCTTTTTTTTTGGCTGTCTTCCTTCTTTATGTTCTTATATGTGTCCATTATTTTCTCTCTTCATTAAAGCAAAAGATACTCATCTCAGCTACTTCCAGTTATAGCTGTAGTTCTGAAGCCATTTCTAGTCAATCTCGACCTCATGTTGATTTGTGTTGAGAACTGATTTCTAATAAGCAAGCAGTTAATTTTGCAGGTCCAAATACATTTGGTAAGATTGACTGCTTTTGCATGTTCAGCTTTTCATTTCAAACCTTATAAAGTCAATATGTATCTGTGTAGGCAAGTTTGAACATGGTATTCTCTGTTTTGTAGTTGTTCTAAATGAACTGTTCATGCTAAATTGTTATTCCTCTCAAGCTGTATGCTGACAGAAGTCAGGCAACTTCCATCTGATTAGTTAGGCTTATTGTTAATATGTTACTACTACAGGCACAGAGGTTTCATTTTATTATTTTTTTTTTTTTTTATTGCAGTGGTTCCTTCTGGGAATATGGGGATGAAATGCTGTTTAGTTCTATAAATTCTACAGAAAGCAGAAACTGCTTATTATTCAAAATGAGCAAATTTGGTTTCCAATACCACTTTTCACTTAGATAACATCGTATGAATTTGAAGCACTGTGAAAATGCAAAGTCTGATTCTGATAACTGCACATCTTTTACTTATTTTGGAGTTGGATGGGGAAGGTACATTGATCTAGATTTAAATTGCCTGGGATTCAAATTAATGGCATGGCTGCATCTTAAGAGCCCCATATGATCTGTTCGAAGAATCAACAAGTAAGGGGATTGTCTGACCAGCATCTTTTTCTAAACCAGACAAAACATGTCTATTTACAAAGACTTCTCCTCTGCCTATCTCGTTCATTTTTAAATGTCCCTGTCCCAGTCTTTCTCAATAGGAGAACATTTGGTATTTAAGCATCTAATGCTGTATCACGGAAGAGACTCTCAGGAGCTCAGTAAGGCAACCGGTGTTGTTAATATGATGTTACAGGAGGGAAAAACGTGTTTCGGTCAAAGTTGCATGAGAAGAAAGATAGCTGAGATGCATGTGCAACAATTCCCGGTTCTTCATTCTGCGTTCAATAAAACACATTGATTTTAAAATAGCTTGTTTCCTACAAGGATACTGTAACATTAAACATTGAATGAGGACAGTAAGTAGAAAAAGATAACTCTGTTTCATAACTTGGTGCCAGATTTTTTAGCTCAGTTTACTTGCTGCAGTTTTTCCTAACATCTCATAACTTCATATTATCTTTCTCCTCCCAGGAAAAAAGATGTGTGTATATCTCATGAATTAATGGAGTATTTGCAGATATAAGAAATATTTAAAAAGCAGGGAGGAAGTATGCATTTATTTATACTTGTGTTTGAAACTGTGAAAGTGTCAGGACAAGAAACATTTATTCCTTCTTCTTCTGTAATCCCAGTATAGTCCACATTAAAAATCCTAGCTACATTTTCAGCTAGTCTAAATGGCCTTCAGCAGCGTTACTCTTGTTTATATCCTCTGAGGAACAATGCCATTAGGACTGTTATTACTGTTCCTTCATCAGCTATATTAGGGTGTATCCAGAGGTACTGAGTTGGTCCAAAAAGGAGCAGAAGTACAATTGCTGAGATGTGAGTAACCCATATTCATATCCTTCTTCTGTTGATTCAGAGAGATAAGAGTTGGAGAGACTGATCTAAATGAGTCAGCAAAACTATTTAGAGTCAGATTGCTTTAGACTACTTACACTGAGGTTGTCAGCCAGCCATCAGTCTGTGGATTGACACAAATATGCAATTCCAGCTAAGCAAATTTCCAGCTTGTACTCCATACAGACTTAGCTGTTTTGAAAAAAAACAATAATAATATTGAGCCTTAGTTTCCATTCTAAAGTAGAATGAAGAGCAAAGTATGGAACCTCCAAAATTATTGTTCAATGGGGTCTTCATTCCTTGGTAGTAGCAAAGTCCCTGGTATGACTTTGCTAATAATACCTGCTTGAACCTAGTCTAAAGGAACACAGGTAGGATGCTGATAATCCTTTCATCCATTAGTTGAACTCTTTGCTGTGAAAAGAATTTGAAGCTTAGCTCTTTCTTAATGGTTTTTAATGACTAAGGTTTCCAGAAAACCTGAGAATGGCAGAGTTATTGTTGACATAATTGCAGCGTGTGTGCTTTGGGAGGCAGGATTGGAGCATTAGCCCCGCCACACGCTGGTACACACTGCTGAAACGGTTGTTCTCATAACTGACTGCTTGAGGGCATTGTCTTTATCCTGCTTTAATAACTCTCAAGCCAGGTGCGCCTTAATCCGTCAAGTTGTTTGTTGTGAGTGTTTTATGTAGCAGGAGGAGTTACGCACTTGCTATAAACTCTTACCACAGATAGATTTAGTAGTTCTTACAACCTCAAAATATGTGTTGGTGCCTGTCAAACTTAGGTATAACTGAGCAGGATTTGTTTCTCACAGCACTTGTAGAGACAGAATTGCAAAGATATCCTAGAAACAACTGCTCTTGGGAGCTTTACTGATAACAAATTTAACTCTTGAATGATGCAAATCAGTAACTGGAGTATCTCCATTTGAGACCACTGGAATGGCTATGGCAGTCTTTTTGCTGGCAACATAAATAGCAGATTTTACGTCTCCTTCCAGTCACTCTGGCCAGCAAGTAATCCTAAAGGAGTGAATTCTGGGATGATATTAAAGGAGATAAGAAAGATACAATGGATTTCTTTTGAACAGTTTAGAGTGGCCTACTGTGAGGTGTTAGCAGAAGGTGTAAATTGAAGGTCAGTAGGGAATTGTTATAACTTGCTGCTTCAAATAATCTTTTGTTAATTGCATTTTTGGCAACACATTTGTCTTCTGATTCCTCATCTTTACTTGCTTAGGATGTGTAAGACGCTGGAGCTTATGGAAAATTATTTGTTGCCCTGCTACAAAATTCCTGGTTCAATTAGGTGGTTTCAGTTACATTTGAATTACTCTGTTAAAAACAAGGAGTAGTATGAAAAACGCTTTATAGAAGTTGTCATGCATGATGCTCTTGTGTTGCTGGCAATGCTGCATGAGGAAAAGGTTCTAGAAATTGGCTTGGATTTATTTAAAAGACAAAATATAAGAAGAAGACAGGTGCCATCAGAAACAGTTCCACTGCGGAGCATTGTGCAAGTCTGATTCTTGCAATGAGATCATGGCAGGGATACTGAGAGCAGAATGGTAGAAACCATTTTCTTCCTTGTTCACACATGCACCCCTTCCCTCCCAGGCCTTGCTGCAGGCTTCTGGAATCTTTTTATGAAGAGCTAAAGAGAGAAGCTTGTAGTCTGTAAAGGGCACCTTCATGCTGCACGTGTGACCTTTATCCTCCCTGAATGCATTGCTGTTAAGCTGCTGAAATGCACTGCTGCACGTGCACTGGTGAGCAGGGAAGGTGGCTGACTTTGGTACAACAGTCACGCTAGCAATGTGCAGACTCTGAGCAGCACAAGAGAAATCAGCATGTTCCCCTTTTGGTACTCTGTCCTTCTGTGTTTCTTACTGGGACAAAATTTCACTTTCAGAGAAATTAAGTAAAATTTCAGTCTGTGTCTTCTCAAAAAATTCTCTTCCCATATTTTTTCACAGTGGCATACCACATTTTGATAAAGGAGTGAATTTCAAAATGTGTGCTGTCATTCTCATGGGTTCTACTTTGCTTCAATGTCTGCTAATATTGTTGATGCTTTTTCAGTGTTACAAAAGCTTCACTGCTCTCATTTTCTGTTACCTTGATTTAAATACAAAGTTGTCTACATTAAGGCAAGTCTTGTCTTTTCCATTTTAACGCTATAATTAACTCAGTAGAAATCCATCTGTAGCATACCATAGACTAGGCATACTTGCTTTTCTTGATGAAGTATAGAATTTTTTAGGTGGAGTGGCGGTAGATGAACATAGCATTTTTCTTGTTCTGTTTAGTAGTAGAACATTAGTGGCATTGTTCTCAACCTCACGTCCACGTGCAGATAGCAAACAACAGTATCACTTCAAATATCTTTAAAATATGAGAAGCAGCTGTCTGTCAATAATGAGACTAAGCCACTAAGAATGTAGAAGAGATGGAGGCTGTTGTGTAGGTAGAGAAAAGTAAGAAAAAGCTAATGCTATTTAAAGCAGAACATCCCTGTGGAAAGGGATGTGATGTGACCAGGATGCATATCTGCTGGTTGTGTACCTTCCTAGAGCATGTTCTGCCAGCAATGGATTCCTTCTGTGGCTATGATGAAGCTGATTGGTTATAAAGTGTCCTGGCAATGCGTGCTTTAACTTCCTGCAAAATTTTCCCATGGATGTAGATGAGTTGATTGGGGCTGAAAAATTTTCGTCTTACCATAGCTGCAAGCCTGTATCTGCCCTTGCGTGCTGAAAGTGAATCCCCACTGTTATTCCATGAAATAAACGCCCAAGATTCTATTTTTTCTTGCTTTTGTAATCAGCATGCTAGACACGATTATATATAAAATGAGGATAGAAATTCATTCATCTGTAATTATGTGATCTCATTTGGCATCTAACTATATGATAAGAAATCAGTGATTAAATTTCCTTTCAAAGTTTTTGTTCACCAGTCACAAAACAAGCTCAGTAATTACTCCTTATTTATTGTGAGAACTGTGCCTTCATTATTACAATCCTAATTGTTTTTGGCGAAGAAAATTTATTTTTATATATCACTCAGCTGCCTCTTTTGGACTGAGTGATTCTCCGTTGTTTTCCATGTAGAAAACAAGGCCTATAGATTATGTTAAAAGTAATTCATATTATGTTGCTGGTACATACAATAGGATACATAGTATGTACATAGCTGAGTACACATTGTATTTTGTTCTTCTGTAAGGCATTTCAGTCCAAAATCTTTTATAAATATTCACAGGACATCAAAGCAGAGAATTCTAGTTTTCCTGAAACTGCCAAGAGCTAAATCATCAAGAAAGATTAGTTTCATGTTGTAACTGTGGGTGACATAAACCCATCCTCTGTGTGGAAATGTCATGTTTATTGTCCAGTCAATTCTGCAGACAGAATCTGTATGTTTTTAACTGCTAGCTTGCAAGTGTCTTGTAGGGGAATTTTTATTGTAATATATTGTAATTCACCTGAAAGTGAATTAGACATGTTTGTGCTTAAATGTAAAAGCTTTAATGCACAATGTGTTGCACAGAGTCCTACTGCCATAAACAGTTCTACAGGGAGCCTGCAAAGGTGTGACATGAGCCGATTCCTTGTGTACACTTGCACCAGCACCAATCCTGTGAGCATAAGCTCAGGATGTCTCAGCCTGGCATTGGGTCCATCCCCCAGCCCGTCTCTGCTGCCCAAAGGTGGCCCCTGAACACTCGCCTTCTACGACTGATTGCTGCAAGAGAACACTGAAGCATTTCTTGCCTCACCACCAAGGGAAACCTCACTCCCTTACAGAGAGTCCTTCTTCCTTGGTCACAGATTAAAGATATTGAGCAGCTACAATTTGAATTTGCCCTTCACTCTACTGGGTGTACACACAACTCTTGTAACTTGACCACATTTGATGGATTTTTGGAGGGTCAGCAAAATTACAATTTTGTGGCAAAAAGGCTGCTCTTTCAGGAGATATGAAATCTTCTTCAAAGCGTGGGAACACTAGAAAGGTAATCTGACAGTACTTGACAGAGCTTTCTAGCGAAAGCCAAAGAACATAGAATTCCCCTCCGCCCCCCCATCTCACTTATTTGAAACCATTGAACTTGTTGGGTTGAAACTTACAAAAACCATGGCTTTGAGACAAGCTTTCTTCTGCTGTCTTCCTTTCAGACAGATGAGGTCTGGAAAACCTTTAGCGAATTGAACAGTCATACTTTGGCTGCTTTATGATTCAGCAAAGCTGATTTTGTGCCTCTTGTTCTGCCACTGACCCTAAGCTGTCTCAACTCCATCATCGGTATAATTTTGTTTCAAGGAGGTATTTGGCCATTATTAGCAGACAGAGGAAAATCAAGCAACAGATTATGAGCAGAGCTTCTTGTAGTAAATTAAACCCACCACCTGATGTGTTGATATATGTATCTGTCTATGGGTTTTAGAAATCAGGATTTCTATTTTTGCATTTTGAATAAACTGTGCCAGAAAGTGAATTAATTTATTCTTGAGATGAAATAAATTGACTGGGTGCATGAAGTAAGTTGGTCTGTCGTGAGATTGTTCTGTTTTAAGTGTATGAAAGTTTCTTTTTTTAAAATCAAATAAATGTTTCTCAATATATGCAAATTTTAGTAGGTGGTGCGCCTTAGTGAAATGTAATATAGTCATCACTGGAGGGTGTCAGCCACTTTCACATCAGTGAATATTGGAGCTGATAGCCCTGACTTCAGAAGCAGAAATCTATTATTGTCAAAAATAAGGTAATGGAAGTTTAAGGACCAAGAGTTGTAAGGTCAATGATAATCTTTATCTCCATTGACTTCAGCCGCATACAAACACAATTGGCATTTTTTTAGCATTAGGTGCTACGTCAGCTGAAATCTAAACCACTGTTACAGTTCTGAACACTTGGAAAGCATTTTGCAGATAATATCATGAACTAAGAGTTGAAGGGTTTTTTTTGAAAAAACATCAGATAAAGATCTGTTTGTGAACACCAACTTAAAATAAGAAGTCTGTAACATGTACAGCCATACAGGAAGAAGCTTGACGATACACTAAGTTCTCTGTTTATGAGGTGGTAGTTAGAGACATATGTATTCTATTAAGTATGAATTACAACTAAAAATTATATTCTACAAATATTTTCTACCTTTCAGGGCTGTCCTTACTTCAAGGAGGGCATTTTTTCTTACTGTTACAGCTCTCAGTATGCTTTCCCAAATCACTCCACTTAGAAGGAAGATCTGCTTCCCTGACGTGAATGCATTTGTTTCAAATATACTTTCAAGCTGATTAATTCAAATAATCAAATTTCTGGTTGTTTTTTTTGTTTTTTGTTTGTTTGTTTGTTTATGTGTTCATTTTCTAAATATCACTTTTCTAAAATTTGGAAAGTTTTTTATGCAAAATTACTTATCTAAATTTATTTTCTTATGTGCTGGTTAATGCAGTTGAAAATGTTTGTCAAAAGTTGCAGTGTCTTTAAAATGAAATAAATTTTTGTGTGTTGATCTTTACACACAAGTATATACTTAAGGAAAAAAATGTAATTTCGGGACACCAAAAAATCAGAATTTATCTCTAATAAGCATTTTATTGAGACACAAATACATGGTTTATTTTTAAGTTAGATACCTAGGAAACATGTTCTCTTCAAGATCAGCTCTGTGAATTTCAGGGGTTATCTAGTAAACTGGAGATTACAGGAGATTTGGGAATGGCATAAAGTAGGATCTGGAATTTTGTGGAAGCTAATCTTGAATCACTCACGGTGCAAATCTGCAAACCTTCTATATCTGTCCAGAGTCAATATTTGTGCTTTTCAGAGTGCCGTTTGTCCCCTCACAAGGGAGTCATAAGTCAGGTTGTTGAAGGTAAGGAAATAGAGTTTTCTTTGTGCTAGCCAATAAAGCAACAGCTGTTGAGACAAGGTTACTTTGATTCTTACACCACAGTGGTGGTTACTGCAGAGATCATTTGATGACATTAACCTGAAGTAAGTATCTTGGCTGATCCCCAAAAACTGTGTATTTTGCTATAAAGCACTTAAATCTCTGAAATTAATATGAATAAAATGGTTGTACTATTTATATGGCAATAAGGAAAGCTCTGTAGTAGAAAAGCAGTACAGAACTTGGACTATAGCTCTCTCATATTTCAAGGATGACAGGTAATTTCACACTTTCAGAAAACTGGATGTAGCAAGTCCAAAGTTTTATGAATTAACACATTTTCAAATGGTTGGGGAATAAACAAATATTTTCAATCAGTATTTTTTAAAAAATGTATCAATGCTATATGCATAGGTATATAGGTCCATATATAAATATAAATATATGTATTTGTTTATAAATATATATGTAGAGGTGAACGAGGGATGGAAGGACGGGCTACTATAGGAGTGAGTTTCTTCCTAATCTCTCAGAAAAGTATACTAGAATTGTCTGTTTGTCAAGAGGGTTTGGAGGAGGGCAAGATCCTCAAACACTATAAATTGCTATCACTTTTGAATTCATTCTTGATGTAGAGGAGCAAAGGATCTGCTCCAGAGATTCTTCCACAATAGATTATGAGAGAGTGTGATGTCATTCACATAATATGTGCAAATAGCAGAAACTAGAATTAGAAAAGACTTATCAAGGTGTTCCTGTGTATATAAGCTGTTCCCAGTGCTCTGTCTATAATGCTTTGTCCAATGTGCTGACACCAGTATTGGTAAACCAGAAGTCCAGTCACTACCTGTCCCTTCATTCTAAAAAAGCTGAGTAAGAGGTTGGTGCTAGGTATGTTATTCTCTGTCATCTGTGAGATTGGTATTTATCTTTGAAGTTTGTTGCTTAACTGCTGCTGCAGTAACCAGTGCTGCAGAGGGAGTACAAAATATTGTTGATTCCTACTTCATAAAATAGTTGCTCTAGAAAGATTTCTTGCTAGGCTTTGTAATACAATGTGAACTGAAGTCCAGGTTGGGAGGCTGGATTAGGCAGGAGTGTGTATTACAGTGGAACTTCTTTTCAGAAACCTCAAAATTGAAGCTGAAGGAATGAACAAATTCCACTCATCTCTTGAAGGCATCTTTAAGTCAGAAACAAGCCTGCTGCTGGGTACTAAAGAAGCCTGCAAACTGTACTAAGTAAAAGATTTCAGATAACAGAAATTTTTATGCTAAACAAAATTAGTTGCAAAACTCTTAAGAGGTGAATTTTATTTCCAAAGGTGCAGTGCTTGTCTCCAGGATTTGAACCCACTAGGTCTCCAGGTATGTTATTTATACTTTCCCTAGTAAAACAGTGTGACCTGAATATGTCTTATATTATTGTTTGCAGTTATGTTGCAAGAAAGTTAAAAATGAAATTGTTTTAGTCTTATGTTTATAAGTGTTAGGATTTTTTTTTCTGCATGGAAGAGCTGGGATGTATATTGTGTTCTTTCCGTTGACCATGACAAGATGATCACAGGTCATATATCTCACCACTCTTAAATGGGTGGAACATTTTTAACTGATTCATGGGCTGTTAAGTTTTGTTCTGTTTGGTGACTTCCACTCTAAAATCGTGAAATATGGAGAAGAAAGAAAAAAGTAGTACAATATCTGCATGATTTTATTAAACTTTTCCTTATTGAACCTTAGTTTTTACCTAATGTGTATCAAATCTCAAGATCCTGAAACTCGTTATTTTAAAACTTCAACTTTCCATTATATTTAAAGTGAGGGTCTGGATCCAAGAATATAGAGGGGAAGAGAAAAAAAAAATGCACAACAAGAAATAGCATGTTAGAGACTCATTAATCAGATAGCAAATAAAAATGCAGCAATTTTTGAAATAAAAAATATCCTTTCCATTTTTAACATTTGATTTTATGGTTGCTGATGCTCTTCATTCATGTTTGTAGTTTACTGTGCACAGTGAGTGAGAGGCTAGAGAGGTCAGAAAGCACACATGCATGCAGCTGGAGAACTAATGAGTGAATTCTTTGGTGTTCGCTAAATTGCTCTGTCATCCTGCAGGTATCCTTGCTCACACATTTGCATTCTTCAAAGCTTGAAAAAAAAGACTTTGAGGAGCCCTGACTTCCCCAGCCAACACTAGATTTATTGGCAAAGGTCTCCCCCCTTCTTTTTATGTAAGTTTTCAGATGTTGTCCTGTAGACCTATCATCATCATCAGAAATAGTAAATGTCCATGTTCACAACATTTGTTCATGCAGTAGCTTCAGTAGGACCGGGATGTGTCACAGCTGTTACACGAAGCAAAAGATTATGCACATACAGGTAATATAGCCCATAGAAGTTGCTGCTAGTGTTCAGACCAATTTCTGGCTCCTCTGACGTATACCACATCAACGACTGCAAAAACATCTGATTCCATTCCACCAACAAGCAGTGAACCAACCAGTAGTAAAAATAGTCAAGCCAGCCAGTCATAACACTTTTTTTATGCAGTGGTGCTAGTCAGAAAAGACAATTTCCTGTCCACAGTATTGCTACCTAATTAGTTCTAACTAGTTGGCATGCTGCTCTTACCTTCAGATTGACTTCTGATAACTGATAATGTGATTTGAATGGTTTTGGGCCACTTCTCAGTAGGTGATTATCCTAGTAATTAAGTATTTGATTAACATATTTTGTTGGCTGGTCAGGTAGGACAGAAGTCAAACAGGTGGTGGGGAAGGAACAACTATGTTATTCTCAGGGTTGCATATTCTGCCATGCAACAATTAGCCGGTGTCAGTTTTCCAAACCAATAACCAGAACTGCAAATGCTAATGATGCTCCTAAAACAGCTGATAGTCATAGCCTGTAGCCTTTGTGTTTCATGTTAGAAACCGATCTGTGAACACACATATGCTCTAACCACCACTAAACAAATATGTATCAGTACAACACTGAATTTTTTTTCACCCTAACCCATGACTTCAAAAAGTCCCACAAGCTCATAAGGAGAGATTAAGATGACACTATCACAGTACTTTATTTTCTGAAAGTTCTCACTCTCTGTTCTAGCACCTTTTCACTTTGATCTTTGTTTTGTTGCTATCTCTAGAATCACATCTGCCACAAATCCACTGAAGGGACTGAAAATCCAGTACCAACATTTGAAACAAGTCATCAGAACGGACATTGTATTGGTTGTACTTCTGTTCTTTCCTCTCTACTCTCTCTTTCCCCATCCTTTGCCTGTGCTCTTGATTTAAATCATAAACACTTGGGTCAGTTAGTGTTTCATGCATTTATATGGTGTGGTACAGCAAGAAAATTCTCTTATGCTGTCCTCTTTTTCCATTAGTACTACTGAAAAAAAAATATGATAAATAAGATAGGGAGTGATTATTATCTCCCCACAAATTACACAGAAACAGCCAAAGAGCAGTTTCCCACATCTCTCTGAACAGAGAGAGTGCAAATCATAACATCTTCATTGATGAATTTTGTTTTCACAGTTGTGGAAGTGCAACAGAAGTTGTAGGCTTGTTGTGAGTGCTCTTCTTGTTCAACTTTACTAGCTCCCATTAAGTAGCACACTGTTAGGTATTTGTTCTGTAGAACTTTGCTATTAAAAAGTGCTCTCCAGACCTTAGCTTTACTGTCTCTCCAGTGTTATTACCTCAGTTCACTTTCAAAAATTGGACTGCAGTAATGGTAAAAATGAACAACTAAAGAATGAAATTGATGGCAAACATTAAACCTGTCTACTTAACTAGGGTTCAGGGGGGAGAGGGGGTCAGATATAGTGGCATGTTCTTCTTGTGCAGATTCTTTATTTAAATGCCAGTTTTGCTGAATGTCTGTGACTTCAAAAGTCACAGTTAATATTATTGCACTAAAAACACTGTCTTAGCAGAGTAGAGACAAAATAAGCTTTCTTCTACTTCTATAAAACAATATACTATTATAAAACAGATTACATTGATATGTCTCAAGGTACTGTGAGGTAAGCAAAAGCTGTTGATTATTTTTTCATGCTTTCAACCATTTTATGGGATTTCACTGGATCACAGAATGATTGAGGATGGCAGGCATCTCTGGAGATAGTCTAGTTCAATGCCCCTGCTCAAAGCAGGAGCAGCTAGAGTATGTTGCTTAAGACTATGTACAATCAGGTTTTTTAAATCTCCAGGGATGGAGACTCTGCAGTCTCATGGGCAACCTACTATGGTGTTAAATGAACCACACAGTAAAAAATTGTTTTCTTATGTTCAAACAGAATTTCATGTATTTCAGTTTATGGTTGTTGCCTCTTGCCTTGCCACTGGGCACTACTGGAAAGGGTTTAACTCCACCTTCTTCAATCCCTCACAGTGTATATTTATACAGATGACTAAGAGCCTTTTTTTCTCACAGATGAACAGTCCCAGCTCTGTTAGCCACTCCTCATATAGGAGATGCTCCAGTCCACAATCTTTATGACCCTGTGCTGTATTTGCTCTAGTATGCCCATGTGACTTGTACTGGAGAGGGAAGAGCTGGGCCCAGCACTCCAGGTGTGTCTCATCAGGTCTGAGCAGAGGCAAAGGATCAGCTCCCTCAACTGGCAGGCAACACTCCTTGTGATGCAGCCCACTTTCTTTGCTGTGAGTTTCCCCTTCATAGATCTATAGTAACTACTCCAAATCAATTTCTTGTCCTTTATGGGTTCAGAAAGGATTTCCAGGACTATTTGCTCCATCTGCATGTAGCTCTCCAGATACTCCTTCTTGTCCATCTTGAAGCTAGAAGTCACATTCACCTACTCCTCAGGAACCTCTCCCAGGAGTGTCCTGTCAGGCCCCTTCACATCCCTTGACAGATTTAACTCCAGATGGGCTTTGGCTTTCCTAACTCTGTACCTGCACTCTCTGACAGCATCTCTGCTTTCACCTCCTGCATGCTTCCTTTTTATGTTTGCTTTTAGTCAGGAGCTCATCTGTCAAGGCCTCCTGCCACGTTTATTTGAATTTTCTATGTGGCTATGGACCACTCTTGAGCTGGGAGGTGGTGATCCTTGAAAGTCAATCAGTTTTTCCCAAAAAAATTGAGGACAAAGCAGATAGTCAACACAAATGGGTCTACTACAAGAACTCTTCAGAAGATGGCAAGTAAAATAATTACTAAATAATCAACTAATTGATTTTACTTTACTGGTCACAGTAATCTAAATTGCGTTTATGGGCTTTCCTGATCCAAAGTTCTGGCACGGATAATGAGACAAAAACTACTGGCAAGCAGTGGATATCATCAAATTTGATTAGTGGAGAAGTCATAATCTGTGTTTATCCAGTAGTGAAATATTTTGCAAAGTTAGACAAGTATTCCACTGGCATTTTACTTAGGATATTTCTGAATTTGGATAGAATATTTTATTTTTAACTTGCATACATATTTATGCCCTAGCACTCACCTCTGCACACACATTTTATTTCTATTAAAAAAAAAAACACTTAAGAAGGAGACATTCCAATCAGTGTGAAAGGTAGGGAGCATCCAGAATTTTGGAGAGGTTTAGGAGCAGTGCTCAGTCACTCTTTAAATTTCAACAGGGACTGAAATAACAAGTTGGGACTCCTAAGGAAAGACCACACCAGTGTATCTTCTGGATGAACTGGCCATGATCTGGATGTCATCTGGTATTCCCCATGATATCGTGCATTGGCCTGAAGATTTCAGTGGCAGAGAACAAAGATGAGAAAAATATTCTTATGAAGTAAATTCAGCTCACCTAAATTAATAATCTTTTTAGTGAAGGAGATAGATTCACTGTAGTTTGAAGTCTGAAAAAACACATCTATAGATTGTAACAAAAGTATTTACTTGAATTACTAAAAGATATTAATAAATTGTAGGAAATTTTCTCAAGGAACCTTAAAACTGTATGGAAGCAGAGTGCTAGATAAAACTGTGAATTTGACTGGCTGCATTAAAACCACGTTGAAATATGCCACCTGAATACTTTACTTGTCTGCATGCCTTTTCTTAATAAAAAGCAGAACATGTGATTGATGTGGGTTTGCATTGCATCTGTTTACAGGTTGCATTTTCTACTAAAGATACTGTAAGAAATGGTACTCAGCAAAGCTCTAAAAGAACAGCTAACTATCATTTTACTGAATCATTTCCATGACCTTTCTCTTTGATAGGATTCTCTTTGGTTCAGAAAATGATCTTCCTTTTGAAATTCATATGAAAAAGGACTTACAGGTCTATGTTTGAAAGGCTGCAATTTTTTTAAAAGATAAATACTGTTTATTAATCCTGATGGTTTTAATGGGTCAGTAAGTACAACACAGCTGCATATGGTCAGCAAAAGCAGGTTCTCTGGAGCAGGAGCTTCTCAGTCTGTCATCTTGATGTTTACCAGATGATATTTGTGGCTTTGTACTCACTTGTCTATAATGTATTCATTGATTAAGTGCCCGTGTTTCCTCTTCCTAGACATGGTTGGATATATTTCTATAAAACTGTAAGAATGTCTGTGTCTTCCAGGTTCATTTCAAGCATTCTGAGTGTGGTGCCATGAGAGATGCTGTTGTCCCTGACAAGCTCGGATTATCATGATCAAGTGCTCTATTCTGACTTCAACCAGTGGCTAAAAGATTTGTGTGGTAAAGAGGAAGTAGTACTGGACTTTTAAAAGCATTAGACAGGTAAGTCTATTGAAATAAATTTATTTATTGACAGTTTCCAGGCTAATTTTGATTGCAGGTATTTATGGAATCATATATCACTGATTCTTTCTAAGAGGTTTTCCTCTTATCATCTCAGAGTAGCAGCTGTGGCTTGAAACAAAAGTTTGCTACTGTGTAAGTGCAATATGACAATGATCAGGTTAAAAAAAAAATAGTCAGGTGTCTCCAAACGTAAGGGAAACACAAAGAATGTTGCACTGAATTGTGTTAAAGCAGATGCTTGTTCAAGCTTATTAGTCTAGAGCATTTGCACAGTCCTACCTAACTGCCAAAAAAAATCTGTATTCCACAAGCACAAATGCAAATCACCATTGCAATTTCAGTTCTAAGCAGCTCTTTATGTTGTGCAGTAGGTTATTTTCTTTACAGAAAACATGTTTTTGGCAAAAGAAGGCTGACTTATTTTGCTTACATTTTGTGAATAACAGAATCTCTGCTACACCCAGCACCAGTGTGAAAGCAATGGAAAAAATATAAATAATTAGGCTAGCAGAGAAATTTAGTGGCCACTATGAAAGTTATTATTTCGAAAGACTGTTACCTGTATAAAGTTTGGACCTGAGTGCATGTTTGTTTCAAAGTTATTTTAGCATAATATTTTATTTTATTATTAGATCCTGAGAATTCCTGTTCATCTTTAACTAAGACTCCTTTTTTCATGTCTAAAAAATCTCTCATTCCTTAGAGCAATCTGTAGAAAGTAATTAGTCTAACATAAAGCAATCTGATCATATTCATGTTTTGCTTTTTGGCTTGATAAAGAGTAAGAAGTGATATTTTAATAACCAGGACTGTATTAAAAACTGTATTGGAGTGTGTCTAGGACAACAGTAGGTACTGATGCACAAATTTCAAGCTTATGCCAATGGAAGTTGAACTGTACAAATACAGTTTGGGTCAGGAAACAGTGGAGCAATGTTGGGGTGACACTGTACCTTGGATCTTGACTGAAGCTTTCAGACATGATCTCATTGGTAAAAGTCGGCTATCTTTACATTCATTTTCCCAGACTTCTGGTTTTGGAGTACACTCAGATAGATGCAGGTCAAGTGTATCTGTATCTCTGTCATAGCTGCACTATCATTGTGCTCTACCTGTTCCCAGAAAAATGTTTGCAACAGTATTTTTGTAACAGGCAAGAAAAGTACATTTTATTATCTATTTAGTGCTTCAACTGAATTGTTGTCTGAATTCAAAACCAGTGACTTAAGGAACAAATATTTTTTTGAGAGTAAAAGACTCTGTTTTTTGATCTTGAAAAAGTGAGGAAAGGAAAAAAATCAGTAACTGAACTGAGATGACTAGCTGTTTCAAAAGCACAGTGTTGTAGCTCAACTTTGAGATACAGAATTGGGGGGCTGTAATGCTGATGTTTAGTGATAAAAAAGAAATGTGTTTAAATGACATCTTATACTGGATTGTGTTTCTAGCTAAATATTACTTGCTTGTAGAAACCTACAGCCTGATAAATTATTCTTCCTATAGGCCTGTATTTCTCATGGTAGCTTTATTCTGGTGATACTCATGTAGAGTTGGAGTCCCTCTTGAATTACAATTGTTTATGCTTTGCTATTCTTTATCACATTAAGACCCGTATTTTTACCCATTTTTAAAATAAATTGTATCATTTAATTGAAGGGTCAGCTATTAGAAAGAAGTCAACATTGTTAACACTGTCAATTATGCTTCTGAGATTTGTGAGTGTGTGGTAAGTGGAACACAAGAGGCTAAAGAAACATAAAGCTCTTACTTTACCTTTCAGAAACTATTGCTTTTTCCTTCTGCTGTCCCTCATTTGTAGAAGACTCTTGTAGTCTGTAGTTTTGTAGTTTGTACTTGTAGTCTGTACAAAACTGAGTGTATTTAAAACATCGTTATATTTGTAATCTCACCAAGGGGTTCACATTTTCAACCTTTTGCATCAAAGGATAAACCATGTTTCCCCCTATGTAGCTTTCCATATTAATCTGCTAGCTGAATAAATGGGCAGAAGATAATTGGGAGATTTGCAAACGTCTTGTGGGAGGAATCCTTTCTCAATGTTCTTTAGTTGCGTTACTAGCCAATAAAAAATATTTGGTAATAGGAGGGGTGTCATGACTTCCAAAATACTTTTTTTTCTTTGACCTACAAACCTTGCCCTCCAAAATTTATCCTTAGATTTTTTTTTTTCTTCACTGCTATAAACTTGGAAAGAGCTGCAAGAAGCAGTGGGAAAATGTTACCTGCCAAATCAAGACCTTATTTCCCCTTCGACTTTTACATAGCGGCACTAGACACTTGGTACTTTTTTAAGGGCTGGAGAGAGAAGAGGGGCAACCCTAGACACCTAATGCACAACTCAAATATTTTTGTAAAAGACTGCTTTCAGTTTAAATTAACTCCTCAAACAGTAAAAATAAGGCACTGTTTTTTACAAGTTTACTCTTTTGTGGGGACTCCTTGCAGGAAAAAGTTGTTTCTATGGTTTTACTTTGGTTTAGTAGCAGTAATTGCTAGTGTATGAGAGGTAAGGTCTTCGTCAGGAAGTTCAGCACTGTTTTTAGGCTTTTATGATATGGTTATAAAATGATTCCACTGAGCCTAGCTCAGAATATCTTATTTGGTTTTGAACAAATAGCGCATACCTTTTAAAGCTGCTGCGTAACAAAAATATACATGTAATTCTAATATGCATGGCAAACTCTGAATATTTCCATGAGTATTAAAGAAAAATGGAAAACCTTCCAAAAGGTGATGAGTTCATACCGTGAAAGCTTTGCATTTAACATTCACAACAAGGCTAAATGTGTGCAAACTAGCTAACTACACTGTGCTTTCTGGAAAGGCCTGAAGACAAATATACATTTTAGATGTAGAGGCTTTAAGTGACTGATAATAACACAATATCCTTCCTTCAAGGTTTTTATGGATGTGCAATAGACTGATCACTCCAAGTCAATCTGAGGCTGCTTACAGTAGCCTACTTACAATATGAAGTGAGAAGTGAGCATGTCTGGGAGTTCAGGGATGAGTTGATCTAGTTTTTGGCTGCTCGTGTGATTTTCTGAGCATGTTTTGAACTTAGATAGCAGACCCAGTGCTATTACTAGTTCTTTGTTTTCCTTTGATTTATTCCTCCCCTGACTTTGTCCTTCTTTAGAAATTGAAGTATTTTTAATGATTCTATTAAGTAACTTGTGATTTCTTCATTCCAATTAGAGACTGGTGTCTTCTTGGAATACAAGGTTCCTAAACCATGTAAATACTTGAAAATATAAGGTTAATTTTTGTCTAACATATTCTGTGATCTACAGTGGTAGAAAATGTATTTAAGGATTGAGCCTTAAGAATCAGAACCTAAAATCCATTGCAATTTTTATTTTTCATTCTCATTGTATTCTCTAGTCTTATGAACTAGAGGAACTGTAAGCCAAATTTCAGAGTTTTGAGTCGTTAAATTATATAATGCAGAATGCATTCTGAAAGAAAATATCTCTATAAATCTTTTTCCTTTTGAGGTCAGATGATTAATTTTACTAGGTTTTTTTTATTATTCTGATAGTGAAAATCTGGTTAAATAGTTAAATCTGAGCAAAAGTCTTCAATAGACCTCTGAGGAGAAGAAAGTCTTGCTTTTCATGTGTAAACACTGTGGGAACGAGACTCACACTTTAATGATCCTATTAGTATACTGGCCCACTGGAAAATGGAGGATTATTTCTTCATCTTCTCTTTGTTCCGTACTCCTCCGCTTCGCCATTTCAGTCCTTTAACAGAATTTTCTGCTTCTGGTAGCTTATGATGTGAACAAATGGACTGTGGAAAGTACCTTCTGTGTCATCCTGCCATCTGGGAACAGGTGAGTATGCTAACACGGGAGGGTGTGAAAAGGGCCAGGAGGAGGAGTAGCAGGAAGAGAAACCTGCCTTAATGCCTTCCATTAAGTCATTATATGAAAATGGAAAAGTGGAAGGGAAAGAAAGTACTCCAGAATCTGAGGAATCTCATCTCCCCACTGTTGCACATGGACAAGAAAGTCAGGAATCATATCTGAACGCATCCCTTGGAGATTGTCTCCTTGCACTACTTGCCCCTGACTGTTGTGCAGTGTGGGCAATGAGGGTGTAAAGCAGGCAGATTAGGTGGTGCTGTACTAGCGTGTCGTGGTTTATAAAATCACAGGGACAGTTTTTGTTAAACACCTGGTGAGCTGAGGCAGGGACAGGGAGGGTTTCACTCACCACTTAGAGTCATGGGCAAGAAACCGACACGACTTGGGAAGAACAAGAAAAAACAATTGAATTTGTTAACTATTTACAACAAGAAGCAAGATACTGAAAGAGAGAAACCACATCTTAAAAAGGCACTTCTTCCCCACCCCTCCCTTCTTCCCAAGGCCCAAAGGCTTTGTTCTGTACCTTCTCTCCCCTGGCGGCTCAGGGGGGCAGGGAGTTGGAGGTGCAGTCAGTCCATCGCTCCTTCCTCCACACAGTCTCTCCCGGCTGCCACGTGGAGTCCCTTTCTCACGGGGGAGTCCTTCTCCAGAACTTCTTTGGCATAAGTCCTTTTCCAAATGGGGCTACAGTCTCCTGACAACGGCCCGGCTCCAGCGTGGGCTTCTAGTTCCAACGTGGGGTCCTCCATGGCTGCATCTTTCTTCACCACGTGGCAGGGGAAATGCTGAGAGCATTCCGTTTCACTCTGACCAAGTGTCTGCCTGGCTGTCTCCTTCAGCATCTTCCTTCTCTCTCCGCTGAAGGTCTCGGCTCCCAGAAAAAGGGGCTCCTGGGCGAGCCATGGCGGAGGCTTGGGCTACGGCAGGTCGGTTCGCAGAAGCCGAGCAGGCAGCTGGACGGCCGGACTGGCCCGCCTGAGACGGGCCCTGCCTGGGGCTGCGCCAACCCCATTGTTCTGTGCCCCCTCTTAAATGTGTTATTCACAGAGGCACCGATTGGCTCAGCCCTGGCCTGGGGTGGGTCCAGCCTGAAGCTGGGAAAACTTCCATCAGTTTCTCACAGGGGCTATATCGGTGGTACTCCTTCCCCCACTCCCCCTCCTGGTTACCAAACGCTTGGGCGAATCGTTGAGTCACTTAAAAAGGAGCCACCACTGTAACCCCTCCCTTGCCACCAGCAGCAGACTGGAAGCTAGGGGAACTCCTAGCAGTTGCTTAAGGAGCCATTACACCCCTCCCTGCTACCAGAAAAAAACCCCCACATAAAACCACAACGTAGCGCAGGCTTCCTGAGAGCTAGAAAGACAGTTTAGACCTGCTCGTATCTGCTCTGTTGGGGGACCCACCCAACTGATGAGCAGACAAACTTAAATTTCATACAGCTTGATCAGCATCATCTGTTAATAATAGAAGGAATGGATAAGATGGTGCTTGCTTTAACCAGAATGCTGCCCGTTCCTCTGCTTTGCTCTATAGACTGTCAACCCCCTTGGGCCATTACTGCCCTTAGATTACCTAAATACAGTTTTGCACAATGGGCCATGTCAGCCCGGAATGGGTCAATATCCAGCACCTGTGCCTCTTAAAACTCACCATACACATTTGGTGAAATGAAATCTCATAATCCTGTTCCTCAAATTTATGTTTCAATTAAAAATGAAGTCACTTCTTCTGAACTTTATTTCTCTTACTCAGCTTTTATCTCTCAGGTTTTATCTTTCTATTTGTCATTTTATCACCTTATCAATCATTAAATTTCAATTCTCTAGCAAAAAAAACCAACAAAGGAAGCCAAATGTACCTAACACCAATACACTCACTAATAAAAATAAATGAGCTCCTGGGGAAAGTTACCAAAATCATTTCATTACAGAGGATCTTACAAAAAGATGAGACAAAGTCATGACAGATACAGAGAAAGGCTTAGGGAGATTCTGAGCATGTCAACACAAGTATCCACTTTCTGGTAAGAGGAGTAAGAGTCCTGTAACACTCTAACTTCTTCAGTAAAGTCTTCCCTGTCACAAAACAAAGTGCAGCTGAAAAGAAGAAAATATCCAATCTTGATCAGGTTAATAATCAATGCCCTGAATCTAAGCTTCCTTTTAATATTTTTCAAGCATTATTGAAATTTGTAAACCCTTCTGAATGTTCATCACTTCAGAGAAATACATAACTGGAAAAAAAAAAAACCAAAAAACAGAAAAAAGAAGAAAAAAAAAAAAAAAAAAAGGCAGATCCCTGTGTCAAGAGAAAGGCCAAATTATTTGAGTAATTCCTTCAAGTGCCCAACAATTCACTATGCAATATGTGTAGATATAGATAGAATTATGTAAAGGTCTCTAATTATTTCTTATTTTCTCAGAGTACCGTACTTGGTTTAGATTTCTACCCTACTATAAGCACCTTAAAAAAAAAAAAAAAAAAAAAAAAAAAAAAAAAAAACCAACAACAAAAATCCAACACTCTTCTTCAAGGACATTTCTGTACATAACAAAGGCTCAGGTTGTAATCTGATTGTCTGGGGATTTTGTCAAAATCAAATGACACTTTGAACTTTCTGTCTTTACTATTCCATGGTTTTACAGTTTGGGCTTTATGAGATTTTGCTTTTCACCTCTTATTGGCTGATCTGTTGTGACATTGCAAAGAAACACATACTTGCACACATCTGAGATCGCAAGAGCTTCATCCTGTGATGAGACGGGAATGAACAAGAGACTAGCATAGTGTGATGCAACTTGATGGTGCTACTCTATTTAAGGACAATTCACTACAGATTGGAAGAGAAAACGTATTTAGCAGTCAGTGTACATTGAGATATAAAGCTCCTAAACTAGATGTGCACAATATCTCATGGTCTGTCAAATAAACAATATGTGTTTTAAGAAGTCTCAAAATAAACATTGGAAATGATACATTTTAGCAGCTTCAGATGAGCTGTTCAAGTCAAGTCAAATAATATCCATCCTTTCTTCCTCCAAAAAAGGCAGGAGGTAGAGGAGAAGACTTCTAATATATGGTCATACAACAAAATGTCCTTTAAAATGTCCTTCGCAACATCTGTAGTTTGAAAAGTGAAATTTAATGTACCTTGTAGCAAATTCTATATTCAGGAGGTTTTGTGAGTGAAAATATCTTTCTGCAAAAAGCAGAAACAACTCTAATAATACATTATTAATATTGGAATGCAAATGTTTTGGCTGAAACCAATGAATTCTGGGAAATATGTAAGTTATTAGCATGCCTCCTAATTGTGAGCTTTGAGATCAAGACTATAAGAGGTTGTAAGACATTAATACACAAGACATTATGTACAATGTACATTGAGCAACAATATTTTATTCAACTATTTATGTTTCAGTCATTCAAATAAGATTCTAGTGATGCTTTCAGAAAATTCAGGCTAGGATCTGACACTGTTGGTGACCTTGGCACCTACTTTACTTCATGGGCAGCTACAATTAATTTGGAAGGGCTGCTTAGCGGCAGACTACAGTAAGATAATGCTAGTCCTGATATGAAATAACCATTCATCATGAACAGTAACATATTTTTAATATTAATAGAGTAGAGAATTTTAGGTTCCTCTCTTTAATGAGGTACGTTCAAGGAATGAAAGATCAAAGGATTACTTCAAGAATGGTCTACTCTTCTATTGCTTCTGTGATTTTACATTAAGGCATAGCTGGAACTAGAGGTATATTTTATATGGTGTACGTGTATAGTTTATGTATTTATATGAGCATCTTTATACATTATTACAGTATGTACAAAAACACATTCAAATACATGCATGACAGTGTTAGAAATTCTGGCCACAGATTTTGTGAAGATACATTTAGTAAGGCTATGATGTGGACTTTGGACTTTCTCTGTCATCTTTGTTGTGTTACAAGGCTATCATAGTAATAACCACGTTTGCAGTTGGATGACAAAGTAATGATTCATTGTAACTGATTCTGTGAAATTAGAACATTTATCCTACTATTATTTTCCTGTTGTAGTTTTCCTCTAGGAAAGTAGGTGGGCATGTTGGATTTCTCTTTGTATTTTGTAATTTTTTCTGCCCTCTGATTCTGTTAGTACCACTGCTGCTCCATCCAATGGAGTTTCTCCAGAGGTGGCAATTGCTCCAAAGCTAACCTACAGTGGTTCCGTGGGTTGGTCTTGGCTGGATGCCAGATGTTTGCCCAGGCACTCTCTCATTGCCCCTCCTCAAGAAGACAGGGGGAGAAAATAAGACAAAAAAATCTCACAGGTTGAGATAAACACAGTGAGATTACTTGGCAGTTACAGTCAAGGGCAAAACAGATTCAACTTGGGAAAGATTGATTTAATTTATTGCCAATTAAAAATAGAGTATAATAGTGAGAAACAAAGAGAAAACTAAAAACACTGTCCTCTTATCTTCTTAACAGCCCCCTTATCTTCTCAGGCTTAACGTCACTCCTCCATTCTCAACTCTTCTACCTCCTCCTGCTCTGAGCAGTGCGGCCAGATGAGGAGTGGGGGTTGTGGTCAGTCCATACACTTTATCTCTGCCACTCCTTCCTCTTCACACTGTTCCCTTGCTCCAGCACAGGGTCCCACCCACAGGAGACAGTCCTTTAAGAACTGCTCCAGTGTGGATCCTCTCCACAGGCTACAGTCCTTCAGTACTTCTGCCAGAAAACCTGGTCTGGCACAGGCTCTCCACAGGGTCACAGCCTCCTTTGGACACATCCACCTACTCCAGCATGGGGTGTTCCATGGACTACAGGTGAATACCTGCTCCACCATGATCCTCCACAGGGGATCACAGAGCCACGACCATCAGTGTGTCTGATGGGCTCAACTTTGACCATACATGGGTCCACTTTGAAGTCTGCTGGAACTGGCAGTGTCCAGCACGGGCAGCCTTGGCCGCTCCTCACGGAGGCTGCCTACACAGCCCCCCTGCTACCAAAACCTTACCACTTAAATGGACTACAAATTTTACTGTGTTGCAATGTAAGACAGATCTTAATTGTCCTGGAATAATGAAAACTTTAGGAGTAAAGAAAAAAAACAGTGCAAGTGTCAACTTCTTAATTAATTTTGAACACTATAGGGTAAGAAATTCCATTTCTGGAGTGTAGCTAGGCTACAAGCGGCTGAATTCACATGCAGCTTACACTGCTAAAACTATTGAAGTTTGGGTAAAAACAGTGATTAAAACTGTTGACAGTTTAACAAAATTTTCAAAGTTTGAGCAGAAGAGTTGCATTCATACATTAGCATGCATTTAATATGCATACAAACAGCCATTGTGTGTACACAAATCAGGTATTTATTAGTGCATGTGACCTAGTAGAAAACTATCTGGCTATTTGATTATGCAAATATGTTGTTTATGCATCCCTCAACTGGGAATTTGCACAAAGACTGGCCATATGTTACTGTTTAACCTAATCATATATACCTAACTAAGCTTATGACTCTGAAAAATCAGGAGATAAGATCTTTTCCCCACAGTAGCTCAGATTAGAATTTGTGAACATCAGTGATACTGTTTTATAAGAATTTTTCCTGAAAATTTACTTATGGTATTTTTTATGATTTCTCATCAATTAAGTTTAGTTTACGCTTAGCTTCCAAGTTCATATGTTGTTTGCACAAAACAGAAGATAATATTCACGCCTTCTTTGGTCTAGAAACCTGTCAAAACCTGGCCATATTAGTAAGAGAACCATTCAAACATTTGCAGGTCATGAATGTTTTGCATAGCCCAATCTCTGGAAATACCATTCTGTGAAATCCCAAATCAGGTAGCTGAAAGGTATTTTTTTTGGTGTCAGAACTAGAGAGATTTGGTAAATTTATGACCAATGTTCATCTAAATCAGTAAGCTGAGACAAAACATATGGTCTGTTGCTATTCTATGTGTCATTTTTGTCACACTAACCAATGTGCTGTGTATACTTATGTTTTGTTTATTAGGTGTGCCTTACCCAGGACATAATCTCTCATGATCTATTTTGCGTAAGGCTGGGTCAAGATTTTCAAACTTGCATGGCAAAGTCTAAGGAGAGGAAGCCTCATCTGTCATGACTTCTGAAATCTTATGAGAATGGTATTTTATTTTTGCAGCTAACCAGGAGTGTATGGAACACAAAGATTGTATGGAGTAATTTCTTTCAATTAGAAGGACTATTTAATCAAATAAAAACTTTTTTCTTAAGACCACAAAAAAGATGCGAAGGCTGTCAATGAATTACAGATTATGCTGTGAGCTCCAGGTAGTCTACTGATGCAGTCTTTTGAATTGTAAACTTTTAAGATTTAGAAGATAAATTCATAACTTTTTCCAATCCATGGGATGCCTTCTGTGATGATAGATTTGCATCTCAGAACTACATCTAGGCCTTTGAGCCATGTTTCATAATTAATCATCAGCCACGTATACACATTGCTCTGACTTGTAAAAAAATAATCACAGTACTTATTTATATTAAGCTTAATCAATTGTTCAGTGTCTTCAAAGCCAAGCAGGAAATGACCATAGTAATTCTTTCAGCAATGTTTTGTTTTGTTTTGATTTGATATTCATTGATGTGCAACTTTTGCACTTCTTAACTCACAGAAAGCTATGAAGTGCCATAATGATAACATTGGAATGAGTCCCCATTAAGTTCTTCATGGAGAAGGAAAATGATATTTCTAGTCTGTAATGTGGTATATCTTAATAGTCAGTGGGTATATTATATAGTGAGTCCTGTACCAATACTTTTTTTTCTTTTATCCTACATAAGGTACAACTGTAACAGAAATATTTCTTTTGTGCCCTTCTTTAGTGAATATTTGACTGAAGTAAAAGTTTTCTCTGTGTTACAATAAATTTTTCACCTACAAAATGTCGCATTACTTTCTTCCATTTTTCTACATATAAGAGGAAAAGGGCCAGATGTACTAAATTTGTTTTACGTGTGGATTTTTTTATACAACTCTCTTCTTTCTTAATGACCCTTAGAGTTTGACCATTTAAAGGATTCACATAATCTAGGGGTAAATGAGTTCTTAACAGGAAAATTAAAAGACCTTTCTTCTTTACAATTAATATAATTTTGTACAGAATGACATTTGACCCACATTTTGAAAGAATTAGATAATTTGTTTCAAACTGTAGATAATATATTTAGAAGCATTCAGGTATCTTAGCAATACAGTGTGATGAAGCCACTAATTCCTTAAATTAAAATTGTAGAAATATCCACTCTAGGAAAATCTACTCAGAGGAAAGATAAATGCTGGAGTTAGGATTCCTTAGTTATAATTTTGCAAAAGAATGAGGAACACCGCAGGTTCAAAGTCTGTTGGACTCATACAAATTTTTTTACTGGTTAGGTATTTGGCTCTAAGTCTGTAAGAATCTATTTTTTTGCATATTGAGATATGTACATTATAATCTGAAAGTAGTCGTATTTTTTCATGTCAAACCTGAGATGTTCCTGCTTCTATGCTGTCCTTTAACCAGACTCTCAGATATTGTGATGTCTAAGTCTTTAAGTTTTTCCCTTGTGATTTTATTAGAATGACACCTTAAATTGTTAACTTAAATGTTTGTTCTCTGCTTTTTGGTGTTCATATGATGCACAAATACTGTTGATCTATTTGGATTTGTGTAATAAGCAGCTGTATTTCCTATTTCTCTCTTTTAGTGTCAGTGATCAATAATTAAACTATTGAAAGTCCTTCCAGCTAGCACATGAATTGTAGGAAGAATCACAGAAAAGGGATCCTGGGCTTGATCCTCTGTAAAAATAGTATAGCAAGTGGCAGCAGGAATCATAGTAAGAAAGGGGTATTTTAATTTTTTCATCGTAATTATACCATAAACAGATATCACTGGTTACATGTCATCCTGTTAGCCTGGTAAGATTTCTAGAGCCCTCTCTATTAATTTTGTATTTAGTTATATAGTAATACCTTTTCTGAGATCATATATTGTATAAGTCATGAAGATTATTTAAGCTAACCTATTACACTTTGCGACATTCACATGCCCAGTTTCTACATCTCAGCTAATAAGTTGACACATCTTAAACTGAACTAAACAAATTGTCAGTAATTGTGTGAATGTAGCCCAGGAAGAGACAGCTCATAAGTTATTCAATAAAGAATGACTTGTGAAGAACAGCTCAGAAAGGACAGAAGTCTTCACCTTTTGTAGAGAGGGACAACTGGTAAAGGAATACATTGTTTTTAACCTTCCAAATGTAAGGCCAGTGAAAGACACTTGTCTTAAGAGGAAAAGGCAGATAGATTAAGTAAGTGCCAGCCTGATGTTGCTTATGCTTCAGCTGAGCATTAGGATGCTTTCCTCTAGGTTTCTTTGATCTTTCTTTGTTTACCTCAGTTTATTTCAAGACTGATGCTTAAACTGCTTCAGCATAGCCTACTGGAAAAGCAGTGTTGCTAAGTTTTGCTGCTGCATACCTTTTCTTAGGAGTTGAAGCTGTACTGAAATGTCTAAGACAAGCAATATGACAGCCCATGCACTAAAACTAGAGTCAAAAGCAGGTGAGAATACTGAATCCTTGGATTTTCAGTCAAGGACAGCTGCCAGCCCGGAGTCATGCACTTATACAGCCATCAACCCTGTTCTTTCTCAATCCCCACTACATCAAAAGAAGCATATTTTAACCATGCATTGTGTAGGATCACTCTAACTGCTAACTACATTTTTTTTCTTGTTGTTTTAGTAGCATGACATTTTCAAATGCTAATCAATGTATGTGTTTACCACTACTCATATTTTGCATAGCCAGTGCAAACTGACCTTTATGCTGTAAAATAAACAGTGGGGAACAGGAGTTTTGGGTTTTCTTCCTGCATGTGAAATCTTTTATCAGATTCAAGAACAGCTGCTTAAGTAAAATCTTCTGAAGTGGGTATGTCTAGGATAGGACATACCCAGTCGCAGATACTTTAAGGGATGGGCAGGAATTCAATATTTTTTTTACATCCAAATTTAGTCTCAAAATCTTCCTCATTTCCACTGTGTGTCACTAATGCTAGAATGGCATCAAACACATGGACACTCATGCACAGTTTTGCTTCTGTGGTGCCACAAGCAAAATGTGTAAAGAAATATCTGTGTGACCCCGAATTTTTTGGCTTTAACTCACTTTTACATCTGTGACCCAATCCTCTATTTCATCTCCTTTCTCTGCCACACATTACCTGTGTGGTCTTAGATTTATTACATCATCTCACTGAGCCTAATGCCCTGTCTGTCAAATACTGGTAATGGTGCTTCTTGCCTCCCACATCTGTCTCTTTTATTTTGATGGGAAGCAATTCAGAGAGGGGACTGTCGGGCACGGCATCTACACAGCACTTAGCACAACAGGACCTCACTGTCTGAAATCTTGCGTGCTTCTGGAATGCAAAAAGTGATAAGTAATGAAAGAGCGATATGTAATAAATCTTGCCTAAACCCTCCCAGAGGACTTGCATTTTCTATTTCAAGTGGAGGCAGTGAAGGCACTGGCATTTAGCAGGAACGACAAAGTTTCTATCTATAGAGAGAGCGAAAAGAGGTGCATTTTTTCTCAGTCTAACACGTGCCTCACCTCTGGCTTGGAGGATTGACTTTTCTGGGTTGAAGGGCAGTTTATTTTCAAGGCTCATTCAGCCTTGGCCTCTCAGCCACGGTTGCAGTCAAAGATGTCAATCAGCATTAGAAGTAATTGTTTTATGATAGAGAACTGGAATGAGGCCACCAATTCATTTCCTATAGGCCACAAAGCAGCCATCTAATTGTCACAATTTTCAGTCATTGCTGACCTCAGGCAATTTCATGCCGTTATCTAGAGGTAAAAAGCTCCATATGTCATTACCTGGCAATAAAGCCATCTACGCCTTCAACATCTCACTTCTGAAAAGATCTTTGGCCTGCCTATGCTTTCTCATGTGCTTACGGCAGCTGTTTAATACAACAACAGAGAAGTGTGATCAGTGAGGCCCAGGTTTACTTGGTCCAGCTGCCACCTGCCCCGCTGCACAGCCTTTTTCTGCTGTGTGGCCTGAGCCATCTGAATCTCACCCAAAGAGGGCAGGAAATATTTATGAAAATGTTTCAACAAGCAACTGCAAATTTTTTATTGCTGTTTTGGGGACTAGTATTCCAGAAGCAGAGAGATCATTATCAGGCCTCTTTCTGTTAACTTGAAATTAGCTTGATAGCCACTCGATATTGTCTTCACATTGTATTTGGGAGCATTTACTATTTTGGGAGTGAGGGGAAGGCTATTAGTTTTGTGTGTTTTTTATTTTTTTCACAGTGAAGTGTTTAGTTTTGCATTTAGTTTTCCATTTTACTTAGAAAGGTGTTTGAAAACTCGTAGAAAATTTCACTCTGAGAGACACTGTTGAATATAATCCATGATACTCTCTTCTCTCCAGTTCCTCTATTGCATTTATTTGATGCAGCCATCAAGATTTCATAAACATAATTGTCTTCTTTTCAAAGCTAGAGATGCAGGTATATCTGGTTACATTCACTAGTATTTTATTGCAAAAAGACATCCAATAAAATGAAAAGGAATGGCTTAAGAAGAAAAATACTTTTCTGTGGAAGTAAATATAACAGAATTTGAGCTTCAGATTATTTTGGATAAAAAGACAGACTACAGTCAACATTATATTTTCATTATTTGTGTAACAGAGAAAAAGAAATCCAACTTGATAAAGCTTCAGAGTATCTGAGGCTGATTTTACATGTGTATATATATTCCAGCCTATCATTATTTTAGGTTGAAATTTTTTCTCTGTTATGAGTAAAATAGCATGTAGGAACTCTTGTAAGAAATTAGAATGTCATAATAATTTTCTCTGGTTTGTTACATTATCATAAACATAATGTCAAACATAACACCACATTGTTCTCCTATCTACACTTTTTTGGTTTATATAATGTACCAAATAGATGACAGTAAAAAATAATTAACATCAAACTGAGAACAAAACAACACCCCCAAGAAAACAATTCTAAATCTAAGTCTCTGGTTTGCAACACCAAAAAGTACTGAACTATTCTTTGAAAGAATTAAGCTACATTCATCTCAGCAAATGTTTAAATAGCTGGAAGGGAGTAAGCAGGGAGGTACTAATCTAGTGGTTATGGATGCTCGGAAAACTCAACTCCAGATGGTATCCTTCCTTCTTTGTTCTTCCTGCAGCCACTTCCAGAGAGAGAATAGTGGACTTGGATGTACCGATGTAACACTGGGCTGACCTAGTAGAATACTGTCAGGCTATAGGACACAGAATCTTCTGAAGACTTCTCACGGCTTGCTTCCTAAATTAAAGTACAGATTTACTTGATTTATTTTAATGCGTTTTGTTAGGTCAAAATATTCTACTTCTATATATTACTTTGCCTTTTCTCCACAGAGATGCCATCTCCTTTTGTTACTTATTGCCTTGAATTTCAGATTTTCTTTGCCTCTAGGCATGAATTACTGTTTAAAAAAAAGCAGCCAGATGAAAACAAGAAAACAACCTTAGACCTTACTAGAATATAAATAGGCCTAAGTTTCTTGTCTAATGGCTCTACCAACTGAAACTGGACTTTCACAGCCAAGCAGATTTGCCACAATACAGCACTTAGAACATTAAAAGCACTTATGACTGTAAAACTAATTTGTATACTTATTTTAAAAATATTATGGATTTTTGATATCTTTTGATGGAAAAGTTGAAATTCCAACTAATTTTCCTTAATCTTATAAAGTGCTGAATGATTTCTGGTTAACAGGGATGGGTGAGGAGTCAGAAATCAGATTAAACAGTATTTTTAGTGCCTCCAATGACTCTTTGTCTGGTCCTTGTCTTTCTCTTCCTCTCTACTTTAGTCTACTTTACTATACTTCAGATGCATGGAAATTGAAGGCTGGATGGCTTTTCTTGAACCCAAAGTTTTAAGAAGTGTGAGCATCTTTAAGTGTCACTGTATTTTGAGTGGCTGAAGAATGAGAAAAGGAAAGAGT
>NW_010144898.1:43447-45561 GCF_000699245.1 Pterocles gutturalis
TGTGAATTCAGATTTTCTGTCCTTTTTAAGAGAATAAAAAGGATTCCTATTGATTTCATCAGCAAGATGTTCAGAAGTCTCTGATACAGTAGCACAATACAATCGCAGATGAGAACAAGAAATGCTTATTTTCCTCTCTCAAGCCTTATCTTTTGAAAGTTCTTCTTGCTTGCAAATTGAATAGTACTTTTGAGAGTAAATCTCTGGAATGGAACTGAACTCAAGCTCAGGAAACTTATGCTGGTTATGATTAAGGATCTGCTAAAGAATGTCTTTGTTAATAATCATAAAAAGAGAAAGACTAGGAGGAGTGATAGGGATGTCTGAAGGGACTATCTTTACTCTGTCACCTGGATCTCAGGAATGCATGCATCATCTTGGCAGTGACCTGAGGAAAAATGGCAGCATGCTTTGTAATGCTGGCCTAAGTCATGCTCACTTAACGCTTTCCATCCTGTCTCTTTTCTCACCTGTTAGCCTGACTGTTGCATCATTTATTATTAAAGATGCTCTGGGGCTGCAAGTGCCTAAGATTTTGAGCCTAAGAATCTTAACATCCCTGATTTCCACTCACACGGCCAAGAGCTGTCACTCCCAGGCCTAAAGACTCCTTCCATGATTTCAGCGTTAATTTAGCTGAGCTCAGGAGCAACACAGTATCTGTACACAGAAAAGATGTGTGAACCAGGAACCATGTTTTACACTAGCAACACCGTCAGTTTCCTTGTCAGACCTGAGAGGGAATGTATTTGTTCCTTCCCTTATCTTTATTTTACCTTCTACAAACATAAAAATTTCACCAGCCACAGGTGAAAAAGGGACACTCTTCACAGTGCAGTGATGATTAGACTTCCACTCTGACAGCATGGACTGAGCTTTGGAAAAAGACATCCTTCTACTACTCATTTAAGAAAATGGGTCTGATGCTTCACATTTTGCTATTTATGCCGTCCTTTATGCCCAGATAAAAGCAGGTATAAAATGCAATCAGTTCAGTCTTGTTCTCTTACATCTGCTTTGTACAGGCATAAATCATGCATGAGTTGCTTAGTAGTGAAGAATCAGGTCTCAAATATCTATGTTTTATGAACTTCAGTAGTTTCCTGTGAGTCAAAGATAGGCTGGAAGAAAAAACCTGTTATTCCTTTACACTGGAGAAAAAAACAGTACTCAAGGAAGTCCAAGCAGGTAGTTGCTTCAATTGGTTATGTAATGTATCTCATGAGCTTTGTCAACAGCAATCCGAAACTTCACCTGCCCAAGTTCTCAAACATCTGTCTTTAATCCTTTCTGTCCTGGGACAGCATTAGCCACCACCTTCCTTGGCCTCCCTGTACACAAAACAGATTAGGAGCACATGAAATGCTGCTGAAAACCTTTTCCCTCTGCTCTTTGAAATAACACGAGACAAATATAAGTGACACAGTACAAGTTATTGCCATACAAGTCACAGATTTCCTGGGGATATGTATGACCACAGTCTGTTCTACTCCTTACATGTGCAAAAGTTAATTTTGAAGAGTGGGAGGTGAACAAGGGGAGAGGAGAGGGGAGGACTGAGTCTCAGCCTTCCTTTGGTGTCTTTTTCATGGAAGTTGCTGAGCTTCATAGCTCATAAAATATTCATCACGTTGTTTGAAGAATAAAACAACATGTATGTGTCTGCTCCCAGCCTTTAGGAAAGAGAGAAATTCCTCCTGGAGATGATTTGTATTCATTGTGTAAGCTTTTGTGTGGTTGGTAAGTCAGTGAGAATAAAGATGGGGTGTAAAAATGGTTTGAAAAATATGTTCTGTGTTGTAGCTCACAGCTCTCATCACGCTGCAGAAATCTAATTTATTTTCATAATTCACTAATAAGACTCTCTGGTGAGATGGATGTTAATCTCCACAGACTGCTCGTCCCTTGGAAAAAAGAATATTCCTAGAAGATATTTTGTAATGAGCTACAGGAGCAGTGTATCCTTATCTATGCCTCGTATTAAAACGAAGGCAGCCAACATCTTAAGACTATTTTACTGCATATAAAATGTTAAAGAGAAACAAGCACTCAAAAATAAGGAGTGCTTGTAGAAATATTCCTATAGGTTATAATTATATATAATATATAATTAT
>NW_010144899.1:0-6023 GCF_000699245.1 Pterocles gutturalis
CAAAAGCAGGCTGAGCCCCCGCCCGCCTCCCGCCCCCTCCCTGTGGTCTCATCTCTGGGAAATGTTCTGATGAAAGTCTTATCTGCAGCTGGGAGCGGGAGCTGGTTTTGACAGCGGGTGGTTCTGCTCCGGTCTGTGCCAAGAGACACGTCTGGCATCCTGAGGAATGCGCTGGGGCTCTCCAGACACCCTGTGCCTTGGCCTCTCCTTCACATCGTTTCTCTGCACCTTCCCGTAAAGACACACCTCTCTCCAAAGCTGCCAAGTCCCAAGGGAGAAGAAAATAACAGCAACAAAAAAAAGCAGTGGGTCTTACCAACTCCAGCTGTAAACCCTGCAGCACACCCCAAAGCTGGGAGGGGCAGAGAATGTCCCATTTGTCCCACAGCACTGGCTCTGCTGCATTCAGGGATGAGGGTTGCATCTTCATTGATGCTTTCTCCAACAGCGACTGGTGCAGGGAGGCCAGCACAGCAAACCTCGGGGGCACCAGCCCCCCCAAACCATCTTTAGACAACACCTGCCTGGCCCTAGGAAGAAACCTCCATGAAGAGAGGCTTTTCTGCGAGAAGGGAGGAGAGATGAGGGCTTTCCTCCAGCCCCAGGGGTGCACAAGACAGCGGGGATACCAGCATTTCCACTGTAACTGCCCCAGATAGACACAGAACTCTCTGAACTGGATGCTGCGCTGCTTCAAAGGCTCAGGGATGTCCTTGGCCCCTCTTGGCTCTGTGCTGGCACGGGAGAGCAGAGCTGCTCTGGGATCCCTTCCCGCAGGGCTGGCAGGAAGGGCCAGAGGAAAGGTTGTGGCTGTGTTTGCTGCCCCATCCCACTCTGCAGAGCAGCGCTGCCAGTAAGGGGAGATGTGTCACCCCACCCTGAGGAGAGGGCAGCCAGCAGCAGCCTGCCTGCACCTTCCTGCCTCCCTCTGCATTTGTTATGCAGGAAACACTGATGTTTTTACAGAGAAGCTCATTTTTTCCACTTTATTTCCCTTTACAATACAATTTAAGCTCCAAGCATATGTAACAAAAGCATTTGCAAATGAGGCCAAGACATCTTTTCTTAAGGGAGGAGTCAAGCAGCCTGGATAACACATCCCTTTAAAACCAGCTGCTGTAGTTTGAACTCAGTGATATCCCCTTGCTGACAGAGTTCAGATTAACCCTTCAACCAGGCTGCTTTCCTACCTGAGGCCACACAGGAGACACCTGTACCTGCTGAGGCCATCAGGCTCAGGACAGCCCTGTCCCTCTGCCACCCCCATTTTCTGTCCCATCTTGCTGGGTATTGCCCCAGTAACTGTCCGAGCACTGAAACCTCCCTGGCATGAGCTGCCCAGCAGCTGAGCCCTGCGATAGCGGCTCTGCGCCTGCTCAGCTGGAGCTGCCGAGGGCGACTTGCTTTATCTTGCTGCGACATCCCTTCCCCATGCTGCAGAAATCAGGCCAAGCAGATGGATACAGCAGAAGTGAAAGCACACACAGAGGGGAGCCTGACCCGTACTGCTCCATGCACCGACACTGCCAGGTGCGGACTGCAGCAACATGAGGTTTCCAGCAAAACCAGGGTGCAAAAACAAGGGCTGAGCTGCTGGAGTTGCTCCCGGTTTTCCACAGAAACTTGCCCTTGCCCGTTCTTGCCATCCCTGTGCAGGGCAGCAGCCTGGGACGTCGCTCACAGCTCCCAAAGCTTTTCTGGGAGCAGCCCCCTGGGTCTGCCTGGGCTGAGCGGGGACTCGCAGCAGGGGGGCTGCAGAGCTGGGGACCGCAACGGCTAAATGGGATTCAGGCAGGTGTGCATCACTTCAGACCAGTCAGCTTGCTTTTTCAGACCACTTACTAGAAACACTCACATTCCCAAACAGTACTGCATGGATTTTCTTTCTTTCCATTTTTTTTTAAAGCCAAGTTAAACTTGCATAGGAGGCCATTTAGAAAATAAATAAATAAGGAAGAGTGCTGATAAAGAACTGATTGGACAGCCAATCTGACCGTTATTAAGACATCTCTAAAAGCAGATCCCTTCCTGAAAAGAGCAGAGAATATGAAAAGGGAACAGGATGTGGTTGAAGTCACAGGCTATCCTTTATAAGCAATTACCATTTGTTACTAAATGTAAATAAAACCCCAGAAAGGCATCTCAACCTAAGGCAATTAGTGTACTGTCTGGGACAACGATGGTAAGCAGCCAACAACAAGAACCTGGCATTTCCCGTTTCTCTGTTGCAGTATGACAACACTGGAGAGTGCAGTTAGCAGCTAGTGTCTGTGTCTGCACGTAGCCGATGTGCTCACAGCCCGCAGCGTTACAGAGCTGCCTTCTTCCGTTTGGAAAGCAGAAGTAGCTCCTCTACAACATGAGATCAGTAGATCCACAAACCACTCGTGGCTGTTACCTTTCATATAGTCTGAACAGAAATACGGACTATATATATGTGTCCGATACAAAAAAAAACCTTTTGCTAAAGAAAGGGCTTAAAGTCCTGAAGATATAAAGATCAACATTCAGCTTAATGTGTGAAGTACTATAATTTCCTAAAAGAAATGAGCTCATGACTTTGCAAGACAGGGAAGGCAGTATTTTGGCTGCAGCACAGCCCTGCTGACAGCTCGCATGGGTGGATCTGCAACCGGACCACGCTGCAGCCAGAAATTCCCGGGCTGCTATGGGCGCAGCTCAGCCCAGCAGCGAGATTTGGGTTTTTAACAGCAGCCCCATGGGTCTGTGTGTTTACGGGGATTGTCATGGCAGCAGGTTAGCGTTGCTAACGAGCAGGGAAAGCTGTGGCTGTGGAAACACCGAGTCAAAGTGGTTGTGACATAACTGAGCGCTGTCAGAAATTCTGCAGAAAGCCTGAGGGCTTCGTGAGAAACTGCAGCTTATCCCCCCCCCCCCAGCCTGAAGAAAGGCTGCCAGATCAGCAGGGAGTCGCAGCTGGATCAGGGATGTGAGGAGGAAATTACTGAAAGAGAGAAAAACTCAGATGGGAGAAGCAACTGTGGGAATTAGCCAACTGTTGTGCAAATAATTTTCAATCAATTTCTTGGAACATTAAAACATATTGAAATTACAAAAAAAAAAAAAAAAAAGGCATTTTGTATGTGCACATGGGACAGAGCTGATTCAGCTTATTCTTTTTTTAAAGCAAAGTGCAAGAGTCCTGACAAGGACGACCATTGCGTGGGGCACTTCAGGAGCAGAACACGGTGAGGGGTTTGCATCCTTTTTACTCACGGCGCTGCTTTTGTTTGAAAAGATAACAATATATTTGGGTGGGTGGGGCTCCCATTTAACTGCATCTTGTCGAGATCTGCAGTGAGACGGCAGAAGAGCAGCAAGTGCCATTTGTCTGTGCACCCACGTGAGGAAAGTGCAGACGCCTCCTTCCAGGGTTTCTCCCGCGGAGGTCCCTTTGTCACCGTGTCACTGGAGGAGAGCAGCCCCCTCACAAATAAATGGCTTCAGAGCTACAGATAAATCTTCCCGTGCACTTGCCGTGGGCTGTGTACGCAGCCTGGGGGAAGGAAACATTCACGTAAAAATCAGCTCGGCTGGAGTTTCAAGGAGAGTTAAGCTTTTTGCCCAGATTTTTAAAAATCCGCCCAGCTTGGGGGTGAATTTCAGCACTTTAGAGAGGCCCCAACCAACCCCTCCTTCAAGCACCAGAGGCTGTTTTCGGGCATCGTTCCACTTTCCCCATCTCATCCCCTGCTCCAGCCCTTCTGGTACCGAGGGGCTGGTTTTACAGGACCCGAGTGTTGGGGCACGGAGCCAAGTTCCTGAAGTACAACACGGGGCAGCGTTGCTCACGCGTTAGATCGTATGTCAAGCTGCTGCTTTGACACCATCTCCTGAAGAAGTGCCAAGAATGACAAAAGAGTGAAAAAAGGAAAACCAGCAGCAGGAGGTTTTTAACTCAGTCTTTGGTCTGGAGTTATATAATAGAGCAAAGTAGGAACAACAAAAAAAAAAAAAAAACAAAAAAAGGACAATGTTTTCCTCTTTCCTTCTATGCTGTATGATCTAGGATGCTTCTAGCCTTCATTTGTTCCTACCAAGGGCCCAGCGTCACCAAACTTCATCTCCTTTAAGTCCTGCAAAGCCCTTCTTGGAGCCTTTTCCATGCACTGGTACCACTGCAACACCTTCCCTACGTACACTGCCACCAGAGCCCACCCTGCAGCCCCCTTACCCCGGGTTTGGTCTTTGTGACTCACCATTACCTGCTTACGGCTCCCACCCGGACACTCACCCTTGTTAGGGGTAAAACAATCCTTTGCAGCGGATGGGAAATCGGCTGTAGCAGCACTTCTGCCACGTCTGGCTCCTCCTGGCTGCCCACGACCTCGCTGGCGTGGAACAAGGTTCGTGTCAGTGCATTGCTGCTCGCGGCCGGAGCGGGGCCAGAGCCCCAGCACCCTTAAAGGCTACCTGGTATAACGTTATCTCTTGCTTTTCAATGGGTTAAACAAAATCTGATAACTCAGGGCCAAGGAAACAAATGAAAATAGATTTTCTACAAAGCAAATCTTTTTTTCAGGGGAGGAGGTCAGCGCAGGCAAACCTGGCCTTTGAACCAGATGGCCAACCAGTGAAAAAATATAAATTATACAGAGAAAACTTACAGAAGAAAAGAACATGAGAAAAAAAATCACTCACTTCCACAAAATGTTGCAACTTTAGACCGTTTTAAGTTTTCAAAGCAGCTGGCTTGGGGGAGGATGCCAGAGATCCCCATGTACTTTGGAGGACACGCAGATCCTTGGCTGGTCCAAGGAGAATAGTAGTTTGGGGTTTTGTACAAAGGTACGACAAATCTGAACGCTGAGGTAGCACAGCTCCTTGACGCTGAACAGAAACACGGGAAAAAAAGGAAAACTGCAGGATTAGGACTGGGAGTAAGTGGGGAGTCCCACTCATGAGTTCCCCTGAACTCCAGGTGAGCTGCCGGGACTGACCAGGTGTTCTGGAGAAAGAAGAGGAACGGGAGGAGGAGATGGTGTTTTGGAGTGCCTTTTTGTACAGGCTGAGCTTCATTTCCCATGTGACAGCCTTCTTGGGTGGCTGGATGGCGTTTGCATGAGAATCTGAAAGAATGAAAATCACGGTGTGAAATTCATCGAATGGCTTGTTCATAAAAATGTGATAAAGGAGCAAATTAAGTTGGGAAACGTGGGACTTAATTCGTTACAGAATCATTCCAACTCACTTTGGGGAGGAGGACTCCTTTCCATTACTTTTGCTCCAAATTTGACAGATGTGCTTTTCTCTAAGGTATAAAGAATAAGCATTGTTAGGAGCACTACGCCTTTCTTGCACAGACCGTTCATTCCTTACTTTAGCAGCACTGCATTTTTTCTCTTTAAAATTACAATATGGCTTACTCCAGACACGTCCTGTACTAAGCAATCACAATATGTTAATCTGGAGCATCCTAAATACTGAACTCAGAATAAATACAGATGAAATCACCTTTGCATGCAGGCGCAGCTCCACTCCAGACTCCGTTTGTTTTGTCCGTGCTCGTACAGCGGATGCTCACATTTCCAACGAGCTGGAAGCCAGGGTCACAGCTGTAAGTCACTGTGGAGTTATAGGCAAATTTTTCTACACCTTCACCATCGTGCTTTCCATTGCTAATTGGAGGTGGTGAAGAGCAGGTAATTACTGCAGGAGAGAAGGTCGGTGTGAGTATTGCTAAAAAACTTCAGTAATAATGAAAATGCAAAATGTTTCTTAAGAGTCCACCTAAGATTCTTGAAGAGAGCAGACTGGACAGCCAGAGGTGGGTAACCAGCACTGCCTGCTGTCTAGACCATCTCCCTTTTGTTTCTGGAGTGTTTCTGCTGTCCTGGCTTTCTCCCTCTGACTCAAAGCATCACAAAAATAAACAGGCAACTGGTCATGCCCTGGCTTGTGATTCCTAGAAATCTCGTCCCATCAGATTCGCTGCTGCCTTAAGTCATGAGAAAATACACGGATCTTGGGGGAACAGAACTGCTGAAATACGGTGTCAGCAG
>NW_010144899.1:6054-11188 GCF_000699245.1 Pterocles gutturalis
TATTCCTCAGCTGCAGTGTTGGTGACAGATCCGCCACGTGATAGCGACAAAAACAAGACGTGAAGATAGGTTTAGACTAGGTGTTAGCATACAGGATCTACTGAAGTCAAAAGTAAGGCTGGATTAATCTTACATTCACAGGTTGGAAGTTTACTCCATTCAACATTGTTTCCTTTAAGCTGGCACCAGATGAAATTACTGCCGTCTAATCTGTACCTAAGTGAAAACACACAATAAAACAAAGAATTGTATAACTCTCCAGAAACAGAATAATTTTTTCCCCAGTACCAGTAAGATCAGGAGCATAGACCAGGCAGTTTTAAATCTCGCAGGTACAAGCTGGTCAGCAGGAGAGCTCCTTCACCTCGCCCTCCACCAGGACCCCTGTTAATCTATATTCAGGATATTCTCTCTGACTCCCTGCAGAGAGCATCTTCCACCGCACAGACGGGAGAAGTCACAGCTGGCACCCAGCACAGCACGCAGGGAACGCCAGGCAGCGCTGAGCCTGGATGCGGATTCCCACACGGATGCATTGGGCTCAGGTTTGCTGAACCAGGGACTGTTCTTCCCTCCCTGCTTCCTGCTGGAGAACAGTGCTGGGATTCAGGCTGCTGGCACCCAGCGCCTTTCCCACACTGCTGTCACCCACCAGGATACAGTGACACGGTGACAAGGTCCCTCCTGAGCACACGCAGCATCTCTAAAGGCTGTGGCTCATCTTGCCTATCCCTCCGTCCTGATGTGTGTTTCCAAAAATTAGCTGAACCCCAGAAGGGTGGGACATGCTGTCATTTCCCCAAAGCCCATCCTAAGGGAATATCTGGAGGAAAAAAAAAAAAAAAAAAAGCTCTGTTACATTTGCAGCAGCTGCAAAGACTGGCAGAACAAGCAGGATGATGCCAGCCGACTCCTGCTAGGGAGGGAGGAATACTCGCTGGAGTTGCAAGAGCTTAATTTTTGCAGGTCAGTGTACTGCATGTGTGCCCTGATTGAAAGCAGGCAGAAAGTGTGAGTCAGGTCACTGGCTGGTGGAAAGTGTGCTTCACTGCAGCTTTCTGTCTGAACATCATTCTATTTTTAAAATTCAGACATACCCCTTCTTATTCAATCTATCTTAAATGTGTGAAGCTTGTTTTGAAGTCTATAGTTCCAAACTGATGGTAGCAGCAGTCCTGTTGGGATGGATACCCTGGGGCCGTTACTTTGCCTCTGGATGATGCTTGAAGGGGAAGGCAGCCATAAATACAGCCCCTGGGCCCTTCCCTCCAGCTGTGTCTTTTCCTTCCCAGCCCGAAGCTGTAATTTGAGTGGGAAAAGCAGCCTCATGCTCTGCACTCAGAGCCCCACTGCAGGAGCGATATCATGGGAAAGAGCAGCCCAGCGTGTCCATGGGCTCATTGCACCGGAGGGAGTTTGTATCCCAGCCCTGGCCCCGGTGTGCTGGAGCTCGGGGATCACCCTGCGACTCACCCGTCTTTGCAGAACACGTTCACTCTTGCACCAAACTGAAAGTCCGTGAGAGCGACCATCCCACCCCCGGGCAGCGCTCCCGGCTCGCCGCAGGATCTCCCTGCAGAGGACAAGGCTGGAGTTAGCAGAACACACAGTGATGGAGACAGAAAAAAGATTGAATAAAGGACAAACTCAGAGGGTTATACCCAAAGGTACCAAAGTGTTTTACTTCCCACTGGCAGAGCAGAGATACTCACTCCTGCACAGCTCGGCAGCTTCCGACCACGCCAGGTTTTCAAGGCAAGTGCTGGTGGGGGAACTTTCCGAGGTGTTCTCGTAGCCGGGACGGCAAACGTAGCTCACGTTGGTCCCAACAGGAAAGAAATTAATCCTCTCGTCTGCCTTGGACAGGGCAGCAAACCACAGCCTTGGCGGGGCAGCGCAGCTCCCTGGCAGCCAAGGAAAGTGGGTTTGAAAGAGCCGCTCGTGGGGAGGCATGCAAAATAAACTTCAGCATTGCAGGAGTGCTCTCGTTAAGGTGCTTTTGGAAAGCTCCTTCTGTGCATCGCAGCCTGCTTCTGTTTTCACACCAGGCTGCTGCTCTGCTGAATGCCTCTTTTGCAAAGCGCAGATGAAAATGCATTAAGTGCACGGACAAAGCTGTTAGTAGGAAATCAGAAGTCACGTGCGAGTGCCGTGGGCTCAGAAGGTGTGAGAGCATCCTGGGCTCCAGCCACCATCCTGCCGACACCTGCGACACCAGGCAGGGATCCTGCACCCACCAGCAGCTCTGCCAACAGCAGCTCAGGGTGGGGGGGTTGTACCTCGCCAGGGGGGCTGGTGCCATTGCAGAGCAGCCGCTGTAAGGGGCAGAAATTTTAAGCCAAGCGACAGACAGGCAAGGGAGCCACATTTCAGAGAAAGGAGTGTCCTGGGTCCAGCTGGGATAGGCTGCGACACCAGGCAGGGATCCTGCACCCACCAGCAGCTCTGCCAACAGCAGCTCAGGGTGGGGGGGTTGTACCTCGCCAGGGGGGCTGGTGCCATTGCAGAGCAGCCGCTGTAAGGGGCAGAAATTTTAAGCCAAGCGACAGACAGGCAAGGGAGCCACATTTCAGAGAAAGGAGTGTCCTGGGTCCAGCTGGGATAGGGTTAATTCTGCTCGGGCAGCTTTGACCAGCGCGCGCCGGGCAGGCACTCCACTGTGTCCGACCTCCCGGGGATTTTGATGGCGCCTTCGATGCACACGTACGTCACCCTGGATCCCACGGGGAAGGTGCTGGCGTGCTCGTCGCTGGATGGTCTGGAGTGGGTCATGCGAGTCGGGGGCCCACAGTCACCTGCAGCAGGAGAAGACCTCCTTGGGTGAGGACCCCATTCCCCAACCCCGTCCCCAGCACTAGTGAGCATCCCAGCAGAGTGGCTGGGCTGGCCCGGGCTTCCCCTCTGGGCAAAGGCACCGGGCAGGGCTGCACCCATGGGAGCATCACACAATGGGTCCCCCGGCTGGGGGACATGGCCTCACCCCCCCCCAGCCCCTGAGCACCAAGGTGGGACCCAGGCAGGTCTCGCTGGTCCTCCCCGAGCATCCCATACTCACCGCGAGCCATGGGCACACCCAGGAGCCCGAGCAGGGGCAGGAGCAGTGTGAGGTGGCCAGACCCCCATGACCCAGTGGGTGCTGTACAGCTCGGGGTGCCCAGGCGCTTCCCCCGTCCTGGTTCTCCGGGCTCCATCGCAGGGATTTCTGTGCTCCTCTGTCGAGCACCGTTGGCTCCAAAGGCCAGTTTCCGAAGCTGGGAGGAGATGCAGCACAGCAGACTCTGCCAAGCCTCCGGAGCAGTGGAAACCTCTCTGGAACACCCACGGAGCTAAACCCTCTGTCAGGGACATGGAGAGCAGCCAGGGGTGGGGACAACTGTCATCTGCAGGCTCAGGTACAGCCTCCAGGTCCTCCTGACCCACCGTAAGGGATGGGGGAATAACCCAACCCTTTTACTTGAGCTGAACCAGGCAGTGAGCACTGACCAGCACAGTTTTACCAAACCCAGATGCTACCAGAGCAGAAAAGACCCCCACCCAGCCCCAAGCTGTTTCCAGGGTAGGAAAATGCCTCCTTAGTCATTGGCTGGCAGGTAACACAACACTGATCTTCCATAAGCAGAGTTAGTGGAAAAAAAAATTAAAGCATTATCCTCTTTGGTTGTTAATTTTTGTCTTTATTGCCTGACTCATTTGTAATTAGGAACGGGTGTGAGCGAATACATCTGCACACTGACTAACACCCTGAAATATCCCGTCTGACATCAGGCAGGGCTGCTCAGATACACTCCTAGATACACACGGGACGTAACACCCAGTTCTTATTCACGCTTACGGGTTTCGAGCTGTGCACAGGGAGATAAGATGCTTTCTGTTTGCCATCCCAGGTGAGCACAATGGGCGGAGAGCAGGGTGTCACACCTGCTATTGTTAAATAGCAAATCAAGCTTGTCAGACTTAAGGAGAAGAGCAAAAACCCCTCTATGCTCTGGCATCTAGCAGAGCAAAAGCAGTCTCCCATACATTGGTTGTTATTTCTCTGGCTGTATACATGCAAGCACGACCCATACAGTCACCGGGACCGTTCTTGTAGATGCTGTAACTACACAAACTGCGTGTTCACCAAAGGAAAGGGGATCCTTACAGTGTGTTACAGGACTTGTTCGTTCAAGTTTTCTAGTTCCACCTTCAGTTTTTGAATCTCCAGAAACAGTTTTTGTATTTCCAGCAGAGTTTTCACTTCTGCTGTAGGCACACCGCAATCAAACACTGCTTGAATAGAACGAACCTCTTCGCACACATCAGCATCACCTTCTTTCTTCTGTTTAAAAGTAAAACAAAACAAAACCCAAACAAACGCATGTGTGATTGCACTGTGGCAGGGGGAGAGCCACCTGCTCCTCAGCTCCCAGCCCAAGCTTCCGACCCGTTTGCCACACACTGCCCCAGCCCAGCCTGCATCCCCCAGAGGTACCATTAAGCACAAGCTTTAAAGAAGTTCAAGCAGTTATTTTTCATATTAGAAATCAGGCAGCATCCATCCAGGGACTCGGTACTTACACACGTGGGCAGCGGTGTCCAGCGACCACCAGGCAGGCACGTGGCTGTGTCTCCATCGTCTGCAAAGCGGTATCCGTCAAGGCATTCAAAAGTAACAGTCACATTTGTCTGGAACCCCGTTTTACCATCTGAAGGGCTTTTCAGCCTTCCGTTGGCCACCTCTGGTTGTGGACACAGAACTGAAAGGAAGTAGACGATGTTAGAAGGCAGCTCAGCAAGACGGTCATCATTACAGAGGCAGGAAAAAACCCAGGAAATTTGTGCAGACTGGGCCAGTGCAGATGAACTTAAACCCATGAAGCTCTGTGATGGAGCTGTGAAACCAAACATTAAAGCACAGTTACCTCCCCAGGCCCTTCAAGAGGGGTGGGTGAAGGTCAGAACAGCCTCTGAGAGGTGAAAGTCAGGAATGCAAGCATCTCCTGGTCTTAGAGCTTCTCTTATACAGGACTGTTGAGAAAAAAATCACCTTTTGCCTGGAAAACCTCATCTGTTTCTTCTGCAGAGAGGGGAAGGCTCCAGCAGAGCCCCGAGGACAGGCAGAGCGCTGCGCCCAGCCTCTGCCCCACCATGGGGG
>NW_010144899.1:11329-11768 GCF_000699245.1 Pterocles gutturalis
TGGGGAAGGGTGCCCCCCGGCGGGGTCCCCCTGCCCCTCTCGATGGTGGGCTTGGGGCAGCGAACCACTGCAGGGAGAGAGCAGAGGTGGGAGCGGGGGGTTTGGCTGCTGCCCTTCCCCAGGGACAGCGGGGAACCAGCTCAGGGGGGCAGAGCTGCTCCTCCTGAACCCCTGATGGCCATCAATGAAGGAGAACCAGTCTCCTATTTCCATTTTCATCCCCAGTCCGGAGCTGTTGAGCCTGCAAAGGAAGCAGGATCTCCCGGCAGCCCCTCTTGCTTTTATTCACATTTCACCAAGCGAGAAATTTCACCACCGAGAGCTAATATTCCACCCAGCTCCTGGCTTCAGTAGATCCTGTACAGGAGACACGACTCACCCCTGCACAACGGGGCAGGGCCACTCCAGGTCATGTTCACCCCATCGTCGGAGGTGCAGT
>NW_010144900.1:0-9226 GCF_000699245.1 Pterocles gutturalis
CAAAAAAAACTTCATTCACTCAGATTCATCTGATAAAACGCCTGATCACCAGCTGCTTACTAAATTGCATTTAGCTAGAGATATCCACTTATTAGTTAAGAAAGTTCCTGAAGCTTTGCAACTGACACGGAGTGGCACACACCACACAGCTATACAGTCTTCCGTACAATTTACAGCCGTGTCCCTGTGTCACCAGTGCTGGTTAAGGATGAAGTGGCAACCAAGCAACAAGACAATCATAACCCAGAATAAAATGAAGATTCCAGCCAGATCCTCAGATTAGATCACTTCTAAACTCCTGCTGTTGTTGGGGTAACTGTTGTCAAATTTCCCACCGCTCAGAAGCTCACGGTTGCACTGTTACAGTTAATTTTGCACCTGGTATAACACCTGGCAAAACCCCAGGCACAGAGGGAAGCAAGGGCTAAAATCTCATCTGGTGCAAAGCTACAGACTTCTATCAGCTCTCTTGAAATCTTGACAGTTTGTACCAGCTGAAACACTGGACCACGCTCCAAGGAAAGGGTAATTCAGATTTATGAGAAGACATTTCGTATCCAATATAATTGATTACCTACTGTAATGTGAACAGAACCTAATTTGTACTAATGAACCCCATGCATAATACAGCAAAGCATTTAATAATATAGAGCCCACAAAATGCCAAGCCAGATGTCATCGATGGTGATAACAATTTCCCCAGATGGCTGTGATTCCTCTCACTTTTTGCTGCCTTCAGGTTTGAGAGGATGGCATTTAACTCAGGAGATAGCTCTGATATTCCATGTCTATTAGTTTGTGCCATCACAGTCTGTGTACTATACCAAGACACTATCCTATTACAGTTACTGTTATAGTATGGAAACGCTTGTCTGCTCTGGCAAATTTTGATAGATATAACATCAGATTAAAAATAATATAACTGTACAGGGAGGATCTAATCAAGATCGAAGCTAACACATCTCTTTGGGTCTTTTACAGAAGACAAACAAGACTAAAACTCAAAATTTTAAAACATTCAGTTATGGAATTGGTGTCAAAATGAAAAAACACATTACATTATACCAAATAAAATGTGCCTTAGTGGGAGAAAAACCAGCTCGTGTATTTTTAAAAATTATTCCATTCATTCGCTTGTTTTGGGTTTGTTTTTTGGGGTTTTTTTGTTTTGGGTTTTTTTGTTTGGTTGGGTTTTTTTGGTTTTTATTACATACTAGGACCAGTGATAAAATTAACAAACTGGACTCCTTCATGCAAAACAGTAATTAGCATGAAGGCAGTTGTGAATTGCATACATTTGTAATTGGAATACTCCTTTGTACCCTATCTGTTAAAATTATAAAGCCTTTTCCTAAATGTCAAGATGTACGTTAAAAGGACACAGAATTGCTCAAACTATAAAATGAAAGGCTGAAATTCAGCCTCATATGCCAGAATGTAAACCTAGACTCAAGTCAGTAAGAGCCTACAACACACATCAGCATGGTTATTTTGGTGGGTTCATTATCAAACATTTAACTTGCTAAATCAATTATTTTTACAGAAGGCAGTCTGCACACATTTTTCCCTGTATATGCAATCAATCCTAGTGAAGATTATACAAAGTAGGTTGTAAATAGATCATCTCCTGATTTTGCAGGCTTCACCAAAATATAAAACTAAAATGTAAAAGAAAATCTGTAGGACTGGGTAGCAGATGAAGCATTGCTATTAATGGAGAAAAGACAAGTATTTAAATTGAGAAGGCATCTTGATGTTTTCTATGCAAGCTGAATAGGAGAACATAATAGGAAAATAAAACAGCTATCAGACAAGATAAATAGGAATACATCAACAGCGACTGTACAGAATTAGAATGGCGCAGCAAGAGAAGCAAAGTCTTTAGAAGAATATACTAAAATTTTTACTTTGCATTATAATGTCATCTTAGAAACAGATGGCAAAAAGCCACTAGAACAGGAAGATGTCAAGAAATAATAGTGTCAGCAGCTATATAAAGAGCTAAAAGAAGCTTCAGACTACCTTGTATTTGTAAGGAATGTTCTACAAAGTCTTAAAATAATTTCATCTATACAAGCAAAATAAACAAAGACACTGCAAACTCTTGCCTAGCCCAGGAGTCACTTTTTAAAACAGAATTTGAGTTTGGAATCAATCCAGATTCAGAAAACCAGGAAAGTGTTTTTAACATGTTATAAATAAGCAGTATTGTTATAGCTCATTATGAACTATACATGGTGCAGTACATGCTTAAGGTTGCGTATTAAATTTGTCATGACTAATTAGGAACTGATAGGAAGAGGTAGTATGGACTGATTTGGGAAAACATGCTTTAGATGTGAAGGTCATAATAAATGTCATTAATAAATCCTGTGTGATCTCTAATGAGTTGAAAGTGAACTACAATGGGGGTCTAATCACACAAACATTCAGAATGTTTTATAAAAGTCACATAAGTCTCAAAATTTTAAAACGCCTTCCTAGGTAAGCCCTGAATGTTTATTTTGCAAGGAATACAGTGTAATTCACTTATATTAAATGGGGAGAAGGAAGAAACAAGTATGGCAAACAAGGAAGGGAAAATGCAACAGTAAGCAGCTATATATGCTAAACGAGTTTTGTTTATTTAGACTGCATTTTGTGGGAGGGGAGACTTTAAAGAAATTGAGGCAGGAAAGAGAGAAAAGATGGAGAAGGGGCAGAGGGAGAGCTCCTAAAGCCAACCTGCCTGGCATATCAAAGTTGTATAGCCAGATGTCAGGTTAACTTTAAAGGTTGTTCATCTATATTCCCAAAGCTTCTCAGAATCAATCTTCTCAATTCTATAACCAGAGCATGTTTCCATGTACTGGTTTTGGCTGGGGCAGAGTTAACTTTCTTCACAGTAGCTAGTAAGAAGCCATGTTTTGGGTTTGTGCTGAGAAGGCTGATCACATACTGATGTTTATAGTTGCTGCCAGGACAGTCAAGGTCTGCAGGCGCAGGCGAAACTGGGAGGGAGCACAGCCCCAATTATTAGCCTAGGATTCGACCTCAGGTTTAGCATTAGGACCCAACTTGGCCAATGGTATATTCCATATCATCCACCTCATGCCCTGTATATAGATGATGACCTGTCCAGAAGTGCTCTCTTTGGGTCATCTCTCTTTCTCAGGATCATCTCACTCTCTTAGTCTGCTCTCAGTCTCTCATCTCTTTTCCAGGATTGTGGTCTCAGGACTCTCCCTGCTCTGGGATAATAGCTGGGAATGGGCTGAACCTTAGTCATTGTGTGGCGAGCAGTTGCACTGTGTATCACCCATTTGTATATATTTTGTATATATTACTATTATCATCATTATTTTTAACTTAATTGTGGTTTATTTATTAAATTGTTCTTAACTCACAAGTCTCTTTTCCCTTCACCCCTTTAATTGTTTCTCCCATTCCTGGAAGGTGGAAGAGTGAGTGAGCAGATGCGTGGTGTTCTCCTGCTTGCCAGGGTTCAAAACCACTACGTTTCTATAGCCAGGGTATATCTCCAAGAAATCCTACGCAACACAGACGAAATAGGCAGATATACTTTAAGTACACACATTTTTGGTTTTCTGCTTATTTTTTGGAATTTTGTTTACAACTTTGTACAATCAAGATCTTACCCTAGACTTTCTCAGAAATGCTAATATTAAGGTTTGAGCTGTCTTTAACTGAATTTGTTGCATGACAATTCTGAAAACCCCCATTTTATATTAAGCTGCACATGAAACAAGTTCCTCAATTCTGAAGCATTTATTGTATTACTGGAGTTTTATAAATTGAAGCATATCTTCCAGTGATTGCCCAGATGCACCAAAAGATCAGGGTCACAAGCTCGGTGCAGGCTGGAGATATATAGTAAAGGGCAACCAACAGCATCAGTCACAGCTATCTAAAACTTACATCTGGTAGGAAAAGAAAAACACTGCATTACTGGTAAGTGCAGTAAGAAAAAAAAAAAAAAAAAAAAAAAAAAAAAAAAAAAACACAACAAAGAAACAGACCAACAGTTTAGCAAATTCATTTTAGTTGCTAATATTTTGCATTTGGACTTTTTTTTTTGTATTTACATATCTATGTATTTGTATTTAAACCAGCTATGAATAAGTCCTTAATTCCCAGTTGTCTTTAGAGGGATGAGTGTTTCAAACTGCAGGGGAATCTGCCAAAATGAAGGTAGAAGTGGTACTTTGCTGGCTTTGGCAAATAGTATTTTCTGATAAATGACATAGCTGAACTCTAACTTAAACATTTTTCCATTTATGATACGAGGGTTGTTAGATCATTTGGGTAATAAAGTACAGACTGTTGATTAGATCAGTTATTTTAAGGATATAGCTCATGGAGAACATAGATTTCAATTTATTCCCAAAGGCTGTAAAAGCAGCCATAAAGCAATCAGAAGGTAGGTAAAGAATGACTTTTATGGAAGGAGAAATGAATTATAATTAGGCAACAAAACAGGAGGCATAAGTAGCTGGAAACCTTTGTTTCCTTGTGCCATCAAGCCCTTAGGTTTGAAAATCCTGCTGACAATACTGAAGAGTTTGGGTAAGTAACTATTAGCAGTGACACACTGCCAAAGACAGTATGTTATATTTTGGCTACTTAAACCAATTATTACATCCAGTAATGACTCATCAAGGCAATAAATACTAGGAGGGGATTGAGGAGGAAAGTTCCATCTACCAACAGAATTCTCACATTCAATATGGAAATTCACATTGTGCTACAATACAGAAAATGGAAGGCACATATTGAAACCCTTTCAGTATAAACACATAGCTGTCTTTCTAGCCATCTCTGTGAATCTCATACAGCTATTTATATCTCTCCTATCCCTTCACTTCTTCCCCTGTGCCTGGCACACTGCCTGTATGAGTGGTGAAGTACAACTCTGTGGTACGAGACACAAAATGGGGACACTTCTGCCACCATCACATTCCCAACCCTTCTCCAGCTCCAGCAGCCTGAACCATTTTCTCCCCCAGCCCATTCTTATCTCTGACCCCTGGGTACTCGCAGAAAGGTGCATCTTCAGACCTTTTATCTATGACCATGAACAAACAGACATTTATTCATCCACAGTTCCATCTTGCATTTTCTTGTATCATCTATGCATTTTCTTGTATCTGCAAAAACAGGTCTTTCAAGTTCAAGATCTTGAACTGTAAACTATCCCTTTAAAGCAAATTTTCCATAGCAGGTAGAAAATGAGAACACACGACATATCTAATAGTCATTAAAAAAAAAAAAAAAAAAAAAGTCTGGGGTCAGTAAATACTTGCAGTTCAGCCATGAGCTCCAGAGAATTCAGAGATACATTTAGACCCTTTGCCAAAGAGCTGATCTAGCAATAGTGCTCCAGCAGTACAGTCCAAAGTCTTCACCTCAAATCTGTAGTAGACATATTCATAGTCAATTCATACCTATCTGCACTAAATGTATCCATACCAAGTCCTTGTTCTTGTGCTAACACTTGCTTGTGGTTTATCTAGGTCTCTTCTCCCTCCATCAAGGAGGGGGGGCAGCAGCATCTGCTGGTCTGACAAGGCTCGAGTCTAACACAACAGGGCCTTCAGGAACCATGTAGCTGCCTTGCAGGTGGGCTGTCCTGAGCTACCCAACATCTTATGTCCTCTGAGACTTTCCTGTACTCCAGGGTCTCAGCTCCCCATTACCTCAATTATAATTAATCTAATGCATTCTTCTGTGTCTAAACCCATTAACATTTTACTATATGACTTTATTTCCTTCAAGATTTGTTCTAAACTTTTGCAAACCGCTGCAGTCAGACTAGCACCATTGGTCACAGGTTTGAAATTAGATGCTGCACTTGCTGTTTTCTGGTTATGTTCTACTATGCTCAACTAGTTGCACTGAAAACCTTTGCTACTGAAGCATGCATGAAAGCAAACGTCTGCATCAGTTCTTTTGGAGGAATTCTTCCACTCAGCAGATAATTCTACTTCTAGAGTTTCACTGCTATCTTAGATAATTTTATCACAACTAATAGCCTTAAAACCTAAAGTTATTTATATTTTTAAAATAAAAATTCATTCATTGCTGTATCCTTCCATAACTCTTTTTTTCTAAAAAGAGAGGTAAAAAAAAAAAAAAAAAATTAACAGAGCATTTCTAACAGTCAAGGCCACAAAGGTGAAAAACAGAGACCTTTCATCTTGTAATTCAGCCAAAATGTGATTCAATATATTTAAGGTGTTGTAGCTGGACACAGAAGGCATTCTAGGCAACAACAGCTTTTGAAAAAGTAATTTGCACTGTATTTCACAATGTAATGAAGACATTTATTTGTGGTGATGTCTTCAACACCGCAGAACATGTCTTGCACATAATTGCATCCAACTCCCCCTCACCTTTTTTTGCAATAATAGGCAATAATTTCTCTTACACAGTTTGTATTCTGCCTCTGAAATCTGTGAGCCTGTACCACACAAACCAAATTAGAAATCCTTGCATCATTACCATCAACTCCTTCCCACTTCAAGTGAACTTGTCTCCATATTGTGACTGGAAAACTGCATTTCTCTGACAAATGACTTATAACAGAAGTATATGCACACATATATATATACATGGTATGATAACAGTAAGTACATAGCAGATGAAATTAGGCCAGATTAGCAAAAAAAAAAAAAAAGGTTTTGAAGAACACTATTAAAATGCAGTCTTAGAGGCAAATGAAATAATAAGAAATTACAGGGTCCTAGTACCTATGAATTCTAATACAAGGCAATTGAACTGGTGAATACATTGGGAAATTTATTGTTTAGGCTATCAATGATATTAAAAAATGGTGGAAAACAACATCAAACTTAAAAATACCTCCAAGAACCATCAAAGACTAGTAAAAATTATTTTGGAATTATTTTGTATCTAAGCAAGATGGCCAAGCGTGGACAAAAAAAAATGTATATAAAAAAAGATATACTGAAAAGTCAACACTGATTTGTAAAAAGAAAAAGGGAATAAACCTGTTTAGGTTTTATCATTAAGGGAAGAAATTTGTGAGATACTGAATAACCTGTACTAGGATATTTGCTGTTCAACATATTCATAACTGATCAGGAAAAGAGTACATAATAAAATGACAGAGCTTGCACACAGAGAAACGCTTCTGCTCTGTATACTACAATTACGTTATTTAAATTTTTTGTGCATTAGGTTTTTTTAATTACTACTGTCTCCTCATTGAAGATCTATAAGAAAAATATGACTTTACAATGGCAGGTGAAAATTAATGTAAATAAACAGAGACTAATTGCTTTGTGAAGAACTAACTTATAATTTTGCATAAAAAAAGCGATGGACCCTTAACACACTTTGTAAAAAAGAATCAACAGTCATCAACTCACAATTTTAGTAGCTGTCAAGATGTCACGCTATATTAGGAAAGGAATAGGGAATGAAACAGAAAGCATCATTAGGCTTCTAACCATGGTGTACCCACATCTCAAATACTGCATATAGTTTAAAGCCATCACCACTTAAAGATTACAGTGTGGAAGAGCAGAGTACAGAAGTGCGTAGAACAATGTATCTGATCAGAGGAATGGAACGGATTTCATAGAAAGAAAACTACATGCAGTAATTTTGGAAAATAAGTGGCTGAGAGGAAATATGATAGAGGTCTATAAAACGATGAGTAGTTTAGAGATAGTGAATAGGCAATGATTTTTCATTATTTGCCATTATTCAAGATGTAAGTGGTATAAAATGAAATTATGAACAAGCAGTTCAAAACAACCAAGAAGGACTTTTTCTTCACAACTCATAATTAAATCATTCAGCTCATTAACCCAGCATGATGCTTTTGCCAACAGTATACATTTTTTCAAAAGGAATTAGATAAATTCCTGGAAGGAATGTCCACCCTCAAAGCACTAGAAGCAACTACCCCATATATTACTGGAGCTGAGAGAATATAATGAAAAAGGCCCAATCTACAGATACATCTACAGACGTATCACGTCCTGTCATCTGCTGTTGTCCACACTGGAGACATGATACTGTGCTACACCAGGGTTAACCCATTGATGCCGATCTCATGTTCTCCTCAAGTAATACTATAATCACATGGCAGGCCCTCAAAGTCTCTTATAAGAAGTTGGATAGGGAAAGTAGGTGAGCCTTATATAGTGATATGATTGATTTCTAGGATTCTTAAACTGACATTGCCCTACATACACAGAAAACACTATTTTTACTCAGAGTTGTGTCATCTTTTCAAAAAATACAGCGCCACCATCGGCATGGATATTGAAGTTTCTTCAACAGATTTAAGATGACTTCAAGTTCACAAGCAGCTTGAGATGTAACCTAAATAATTTTTTAAATTTAAATTTAATATCTTTTTATTAAGTACTGTAAATTTAACGGGATGTTTGTGGCAACCTGAATGAAACACTATGTAAAACCAAAAAGGGATTGCAAAGGCATGAAAAATCCCTATATTTTAATTTCTGTACACAAAACCATAAATTTTCACTGATTTTTCAGTTTGTCTATCAAAACTGAAAAACCTCTGCATTTGTAGAAATCAGATAATACCTGAGCAAGATTACCAAGATTACTATGACTCAATCCTCCATTAAGGCAAAAAAACAGTTCACCACTGTGTTAGTACATTAAGCTTTGTAGAGATCACTCTCCCAAAAAGATTTTCTCAGCTTGCAGTGGGACTGTTCCTGTTCTAATCAAGAGTACAGAAATGGATCATCTATGCACTAATATGATAATAATCTGCTACAATTATAGACCAGAACCTTTGACTGGAGGACTATCCATCTCAAGACAAATCCAGCACAGGATGAAATTGATGGATCTATAACCAATAATATTTCACTCAGTTTTAGCTATTGCTGCCCTGATAATCTCCTCCCAAAACATCAGCTGCAGGAATATTGTGCATCTATAGATGCACTATTGAATCACAACTACATCAAACACAAGGAAAGGCTGGCTGGGCTGTCAACTTCTGCCATTTGAATGAACAGAAAAAGGAGAAGAAACGTGATAGAAAAAGGAAGCAAAAAGTGTTTGTTTCAATAAGGTCTCTGGGTCTCCATAGCACTTTTCTTTAGAGGCTTTTATTATGATGACCCATTTATTGATAGCAAATCTTTGGAACTCAGGATTAATTTTGGGAATTGTCTGCCTCAGATTTCTTGTTCTATTTTCTCTTCCTTTT
>NW_010144900.1:9257-14515 GCF_000699245.1 Pterocles gutturalis
TTCTAATCAACTACTTTGGTGTTTCTGTCAATGACAAAAAGATTAAAGTAAACTAGAGTGCCTATTTTCCAAACTCACTTTGATTCAAGCGGTTACTAAGTACTCCCAGAAAGAGAAGTCTTACCAGATTGATTAATTAATGTTCTTATTCATTAACTGACTGATTGTTCCAACAAAGAAAAGATTTATACTATCGTCATGTAGTAATATTCCCTGCAGTGAAGGAAACTCACCAAGATTAAGAAAATACACATAAAACATAGTTAACATCCACCCAAGACTAAGACCGAGATGAACAAAAACAAACCAGTGATATCACTAGTTCCCAATACACTCTTTAATTCTATAGTATCTACGACTCTAAAACCACTCTTTAACAGCTTTATTGCTTCTTATGTTATCTCAAAACTGGCAATATATTACATTCATACCTGGTAAATTCAACAGGGGGTATTAAGTAAGAAAAGTACATAATAACTCTAATTAAGCCTTTAGAAATAATTTTAGATGTGCTTTTATGATCAAACAATCCAGTAAAAAACAAATATTTAAAACTTATCTTAAAACATAGCTAGTCTGATAAGCATAATTTGGAAATCTTTAATGAATTCACCTCAATTAGCCTTTAATTAAATAGCTCATTAAAAACTGATTTGAATATTGCTCAAGAAGAAATCCTTGTTCAACTGTTACAACAGAATAGGAAGTCAATGATGGTAAGATTAAACACACATTTTGGAACCGTCTGAAAGTCATATTTGTTACAGAGGAAAAAGCCCTCAACTTCTTATGACATCCAATACAAGAGAAAGTAAACACATGCCCAGTAAGGAATGGAAAATTTAGGGGTTGGTTTATTTTGTTTTAATTCTGTCCAGAAGGAAAATAGAACTAGTAATGAAATAATCCACCTTGAATATGCATCGGCTGTGTTCAAAACTGCTTACTACAATCTCTGTTCTAACCTATATTTTCAGAAAAACAACCCTTACTTTGAACTTCTCTTTTCAGTGGAAACATCACCTTACAAATCCCCATTCATACAAATACAGATGCATGGAGACATTTAAAAGAGCAGATATACATTCAAGGGTGCTTGAAAAATATTGCATAACACTGAATGTGACTTACGTGCAGGAGTAGTGCTGCAGTAGCTATTGTGGCTTAAGGATATGGGGAAGGAAACTTTAGTGCACATGTACAATTTTTTTTATTAAACTAATTGACCAGATCAGTGGAAAAATTGCCCTAACCACCTACATGTTACTTCAGATGATTTAACAAAAGATTATTTTCCTCTATGACCTTCACTTCAAACACAGCTCAAGGCTTTACACTGTTTCAAGTCAAGTTAACATGAAAACTTTGGTTAGCTTTAAGTGGGACAGAATCAAGAGACCCTGAGAAAGTAACACAAAAGAGGAGGTCCCAGGCTGGAGGCAAGAAAGATAAAAAGTAAAAGCATACCTCCATATGCTACTTTGATAAGCGTACAGCATGGAGACACTTTTTAAAAAATTTTCTTCCCTGAGAAGGAAACTAAAGCAGGGATCAGATTATGTCATACCAACATGGCCCTGTGTTGACAATGATGTTTTGTTGCATTAACCTGGAAGAGGTCACTGAACAGTTGGTCTTGAAATTGCTTAAGTCTAAGCCACTTCCTCTCATTCACGTATGTTGCAAAGTAAACAGAGCCAACAAAATTTTTCTCCATCCACAGAAAAATAGCTTAGGAGCAGTTTTTGCCTGTAAGCTCCTGTATGGTGGCTTTAGGCAGGGTCTTTACTTCCCACTGTACTGCCATACTCCTACAGAGAGGTCAGGAGAGATTAGCCTGAAAACAAGAGTTGACAGCAATTCAAATTCTTCATGTGCATGAAGTAGCAGCATTATTAGCATATAAATCCAATACAATGCAAGAGTAAACACTAATAATATTGTTGCAAATATTAATAATTTAAATCCAATAGAACAAGCATCTCAAGAATGCATACATATGTTATGAACACCACTAATTCAGCTGAGTCTAAAAATACATTTTTGAATTATTTTGTTTTGTTCCATCAATGATTAATACATATGGATAGACACTTAACAGCTTATTCATATGGAAATAAGTGGTGACATTGCAGGCCCTCTAAGCAATCAATAACTTTTAACCGATGTATGTGTGCGCTTTCTTCTCTGTATATCAGAATTCACAGGGGCTCTAAGAGGCATTTGGAGACCAGGGAAACATATATTATAGTAACTATCAAAGACACTTAAGCCCAAACATACCACCTCTGACTCAGAAAATCCATGGATCCCAGCAGGCTCACGAAAAAAGCTGAGGAAGTGATGATGCCTTACTCTTATACTCCTCCCTACAACTCTCCTGATCGCTGTAGGTCTGATACAGCCCAATGGTCTCGTTTGCTGTTTGGAAAAGAAACGAATGCTAAATACTGTATTTGAGCAGAGACAAATAATCAACTGACAGCATGCATTATTTCAAGAATGTCAGTGCTACGTGGCAGACTAACCCATCCCCTAACATGATGGGCTCTGCACACTTCTTGCATCCACAGGAAACATTCCTAAAACTCCAGCTCGGTGCTCGAGCAGGGCTGTCTCAACTGTATGCTGTTCCCATGAAAGACATTCACACGTCTCTTGCCATTTCACCCCACAAAGTGAGCAAAAAAGCCTTCAAGGAAGCACTTTCCTTCTCTTTTTGTCAAGGCCAAGATTGGCATAAACAATATATCTCACTGCTCACAAAATTTACCTCCCTTCTCCTTTTTTCCTGTCTGCTCCCTGTCCACTGCATTCAGGGAACATCCAAGAGCATGCACAAGTGCTCGCAGGCAGCACCATTTCACAGCAATTGAACCTCTACACTACAACAACCTTACAGATTTCTCTCTACTCCCCCCCTCCAACCTCCCGAGGTTCATTATTTTAAAATACGTCATATATATTTGATATTTTCCTCCTTTAAAAGTCCTTCAGACAGATATGTCATCAACTTACATTGGAAATAGGAAAGGAAGTGGACTGTTAATATTAGAAAATTACCTGCCATCTGGATAGGCTTGACAGAATAAGATGTAAAGTTCAGAAACAAATTCACAGTGCTTGATCACGAGATTGAGCTCAGTCATTCAGACATAGCCAGATTTCTTTACCTCCTGATCCCCTCACAAACCACATTACCATAAATCACTGAAATTTCATCAACAATGAAACACCTTATGAAAAGCAATACAAAGCACAGGCCAGTCAATCTGATGCTAATGAATATTACTTTTCCCAGTAATAAAAGCTTTAGATTACAACGTGCTTTTCTCCGAGTGCACTTCAGATAGAGGAGGCAGGCACATGACTGAAGAACACCATCTACAGTGAACATCTTCAAAATTGTGTATATGCTTAATTAGTTATTTTAATTCATATTTCATTCTATTTACAATTCTGAAGAGCTGTAGTCAGCTGTGCTGATAGCAAATTCACGCTGAGGAGCTTTTTAACACACAGACACACACTCCTCCCCCAAGTCCTCACTCACAACAATAAAAGGCTAAAGAGATTGGGGGGGAAAAAAAAAAAATCACCGCATAGAAATTACTTTAAGACAAGAATGAACAAGCAAAGGAATATTCTTGACTCTTCTATGCCATAGAACAATATACAGTAATCTTCTTTTTTTGACCTTAACAGTGAATGAGCAAGATGACAATCACAATATCTGATAAAGCAGAGAGAGGCACAAATCAATAACGAGACACTAAGAGAGAATCTATATTAACCTTAAGAACTAAGACAAAGCCTCTATCTACAGATCTCCAAAGATGAATCTACTTGGGAAAACAGGAAGAAAACACAGAAAGTTTCAATACCCTTTAATCTACCATATCCTTCCTTTTCATAATTCTGTGCAATAATTACTGTTTTAAAACATTTCAAATCTGTAAATTAGTTTTCATTTATCACATACTCTTTTCATCCAATAAACACATTTGCTGTTCTGTTTACATAGCGTGACTGTTTGACTCCACACTTTCTCCAAAAACATCTTTTTCTGTCAGTTTTGTCTATGAGCATTTTAGATACTCTAAGATTGCATTCAGGTGTTTTAAATCCTGAACAGAAACAGTAGCTTCTGCAAGGGAAGATGCTTTCACAACTGCATTTCACTTCAATCTGTTTTATGAATGAGAATGCCCAGCATAGAAGCTAGTACGAGGTGGGTGGTGTTTGGGATGAGAGGATTGTTGCTGTAAGGCTGGAAAAAGCAGGCATAAAAAGAAAAAAATTTAAAAAGGGAAAATGGTTTCAGGCTGGGGGGAAATCGGGAGGTTGTTACAACACACTGCAGAGGTACATACTTTGGGGCGGAATTGCTGCTCCTATTGTAATTTCCCCTCTGCTTCATCTTCTTAGTATCTGATATGCATTAGAACAAAATAAAACAAAAAATAAAGCAAAAAAACCCCCAAAAACCACAACAAAACAAAACCTACACTAAATCTATTTACTCTATATGGCTACATTGTCGTGTTTCTGGATGAATAAACAGCCTACTATCTATCTAGCAGTACAAGCTGACAAGGTTCTTGGACACTCCCTTCTTAACAAGTCAGTCTGCTTCAAAGGAAAAGTTAACAAGGACCAGTAAAATAATCTAAGTAGGAGTTGTATCCTTCATTAAGAAAAAGTAGTGAGCATTTTAGGAAGAGACGTATAACTGGACTGGGAACTCACTAAAGGTTACGAGTTCTCCTGCATTTTGTGATAATCTACTGCATGTACAGCTCAAAAAGTGACCTAAGTGACCCAACATATAATTTGATGGATAGAAGGGAACATACAAGAAGCATGCTCCGTGGTTGTAAGTCTCCCATTATGGGAGAAATCATGCATAATCTCCCCATTATCACCACTTTTCTCTGTGAAAAAGAAAATAAAAAATAGTAGCCTTCTGTCTGTTAAAGGCAAGATCCAAGAAGTCCAGGCTTCATTATTCCAAAACTATTTTTAAAATATCTTGAGAAACTTTATATGTGCTTCTGGAATAGAGGACTTACTTTCCAAAATACAGATGAGAAGTGAACTGAATTCCTCTGAACAACTGTGAGGAATCACTGCACTGAACTGTACAATTCCTTCAACCATTTCAGAACCAAAACCAAACTGTGCCTCCACCAGAGGCTCTGCAGTGATTGCTGGAGAGCAATTCCTTTCCTATTTTCACAGAATCACAGAATCACAGA
>NW_010144901.1:0-11188 GCF_000699245.1 Pterocles gutturalis
CTTCTCATCCACCCTGGTTTTAATTGTCCTGGTCACTCTCATCTTCTGCTTGATTCTCCTCTCCCTCACCACCTTCCACATCCACAAGAGGAAGATGAAGAAGCGGAAAATGCAAAAGGCACAGGAGGAGTATGAACGGGACCACTGTACCTGCAGCAGCAGTAGCGGCAGCCCGCAGTAGCGGCAGCCAGCTCCCTGGGATGGTGGTGCAGGGAGAGGCACCCCAAGGAAGAGACAGCCGGCTGGGAAGACCCCCCCAGGACTCGGAGATCCAGCACCCCTCTCCCTCAGCAACCCCAAGTTCTCAGCAAGCACAGGCTTGTTTGGACACAGCTGGTGCGGGGCTCTTGCAGATGGTGATTTTGTCATGATGATTTGGGGGAGACCTCGCGAAGGCGCTGGTTGGTGTTTGTAAATACCTGAGTGATTATTCTAGTCCCCGAAGAAGAAGAAAACATTGCTAATTCAAATGAATGAGAAAGCCCACGATCCAAGCGCATGACAGATCACATTGCATTTCTCATTGCCTGTGCAAGGAAAGGATGTGTCTTTTTACTGGAGAAGGAGCTGCACACAGCTACCAAATATCAAGTCATCCCCGTGGAGGAGAGGGTCAGGGGTGGGGGGTCCCTTTTCCCTGGACATCATTACTCCAAGGACCAGGACGATCCCACTCTCTTGAGAAAGTCAGCATTGCATGGTGTGGGCTGGGGCATGGGTGAGTGGTGGCGGGAGGAGAGGCAGGTCTGGTGGGTGCCTTGGGACCCCCTGTCCCTTCAGAGCAGGGCGACAGTCCACCCTGGTCTCTCCTTTTGTGCTAGGACCTATGCCCCTGTCCCACCCCTCTCACTCCTTTCCAGAACTGGATATTGTTTTGTGTAGAAATGGCCACCCCTAGTTGGGCGTCACTGCAAGCGCCCTCCGGCCCCATGGCCCCATGCCCCCAACTGCAATGCTGAGTGTCCTGCTGGCTGGGGGGATGGAGCCAGCTGTCTGCACAGAGTGATGCTGGAGCTTTCCTCTCCTCTCAGCTCGCTTCGTCTTCAAATGCTTCCCCCAATCCCCATGCCAGGAAGCCCATGCCCAGTACTGTTTTGTGTGGCAGGGCGAGGGGATGTGCAGTGACTTGCCTGTCCTCTCCCAGGGGACGGTGTTCTTGTACCTCCTGTTGGTTCTGAAACAAATCCAGTTCTGCACCAGGCACCCCCCACTGAACTCCTGCGTTTTCAGCTTTACCTCCCAGCAAGGAATCCTGCAGCAGTACAGAGCTGGCTTCTACTTTTCTAGGCTGATATGTATTTTTAACGCCCCTAATCTAGTAGGCAGTTAGGGACAGCCAACACTTAATTTTCTCCCCTTTCCCCTTTTGGAGAATAAACCATGCAGTTGTGCAAAATGTCCACTCCTAAATCCTGGCGAATATTTGTTTCAGAAGTGGCTGGTGGTGTTTCTCCCTAGGAAGCACCAGGAGTTGTTATGCCTGTGGATGGCAGGTGTGAGTGGCTGCTAGCACTGTGTGTGTTGGAGGAAGCAGTGTTGGGCACAGAAAATGCAGCTTTGCTTAGCGATTAAATCAATGACCATTACTTGGAGGTGCCTTAACAGAGTGCCATATCCAAACTTTGAAACATCTCGTGTTTCATAGCAGAGGCAGCCCTCTACTGTGCATATTGACATCTAAAAAAAATACAGCAAAAAAAAAAAGTGATCCCAAGGGTTTTCCTTTTTTTTTTTTTTTTTTTTTTCTTTCTATCCTGGCATTCAAAGTTCTCTGAGGAGTTAGTAATAGTCCACAGTTTTTTACATTTTTTATCCACTTACTCCCTCTCTGCTGTGCTCTGTCTCCCAGGGTGGTGATTAGGCTAGAAAAATCCCAGACACACACACACCGGGAGATCTGGGGCCGTAAGGCAGGAGTGAATGCCGTTAACCAATTTAAACCAGGGAAGAGAGTGGTAGAATTGCTCCATAATCCTCTAATAGCCTCAAAATGCAGAGGTTTTAGGGCAATGTTTCTGTTACCCAGTTTTACCCCTTTCCGGTCTTGCCTGGTCTGATGGGAAATTGCCGTTGAGTTTGGATCCGTGCCTCCAGCGTTTTAGGCAAGTACTGTATCATCCAGCTCCAGGAGCTGCTCCACCAGCTGAGGTTAGTGTGGCGAGCCTACCTTGGACCGAATGGTGTTTTGCATGTTGCAGTCTGATGGGAGCCATGGCTGACTCTAGCCACCAGTATGATGGGAGGCTAATGACCACTTCATTGTTGCTGGGCAAGGAAATTGGCATTGTTTTGTTTCCCCTAATAAAGGATGCATGAACTTTTGTGTTTAACCTTCTTATGCAACTGCAGCACGGTATTGCACCACAGGGAATAGATTAGGATGATGAAGAGTGTTCAGTGAACAGTAATGGAGCTTCCTGATTGTTGATCTCCACTAAATAGAGAGATATTACTTTCCCCTTTATTTTGTGCCTTTAAAAAAAAAAAACAAACAAACAAACAACCAAAACCAACAGTGTATAATTTCAAGTTTTATAAAAGCAATAAGATGTTCCAAATCACTCCAGTGCATTTCTGGTTGATGATTCCACTTCTTTAGTGTCTGAAGTCAGATACTCTTCCTTCTGCCTTATGCACTCAAGGCATGCAATAATTCCCCAGAAGTGTACTGCTTGTCACATCTCATTGCAGTTATAAAATTGCCCTATTTTTAAATAAAAAAAGGATGGAGAGATAGATATAGATATATATATCTTTATATATATGATGGATATATGGGTATATATATTATTTATATAATCTCATGGCACTAAAAGTAGTTGCAAAAATGTAACTAGAATTAAAATATGTAAACCTCTATCCTCTGTTAATTAGCTTTGATTTAATATTTTAATATCTCTGTATTTATGTAAATTGTGTGAATTATGTGGTCTATAAGTAAAATTTCATACTGACTTTAAGTTTCCCAGAACTGTGAGCTTCTTGTGGTGTCATTTAAGGTTTTGCATTTATAAAGTTAAATTATACAAGATACAAGAAGTTATAAATTCCTATTGTCACACAAAAATACTGCAGTAGGGTTCATGTGTACTCCCAATACACAATCCTATCTTGAAATATTGCAAAATGATAAGGTTTAATTGAATGGTCTCAGGAGATCTAGCTGATACAAGCAGGACACGTAGGTTTTCATTCTCATGAAACAATAAGCAATCTAGGGAATAGATGTGGATTTTTAAAACGGAGTTTATGCTTGGAGGTTCTGTCAAATCAATTGCTTCAAAACCCTACAGCTACAGCTAAACTTCTGCACTTAGCATTCAGTATTAATAAGGCTGATGCTTCATTCCCCTCCCCCCACCTACTTAAACTAGAAAAGTGTAGGAAATTGTTCATATTTCTAAAGCATACATTTTCAGCTAACTGTGAAACTGCCCAAAGGGTTTTGAATATACATATTTTATGCAAGTGTAATATCTATGTATCTGTATCCATATATTTAAATATTTTTGTGTAACCTTTTCTACGATATTTGATAGAGATGCCAGGCAAATGCTTGTACCATTCTCATATGTAAGGAAGGATTTATAGCCTCTTGATGCGGACATTCTTTTTCCTGTGAATTTGCGCTGGTTTCAGCAAGTTACGATGGGGACCAGGCAGCTGAGTAGCGACTGCTGGAAGAACAATCTTTCCTCTGCTAAGGGGTACATCCTCCAGCTGGATTTTCCTGGTTCTGAATAAGGAATTGGGGATGGTGGCCCACTAGCATCCTGCATGTGTAAGAATAAGAAGTGCTGCAGCGCTCAACAGTTGCTGTGCGGTCCAGCCATCGTCCCGTGGAAGAGGCACGACAGCAGTGACTTGTTTTGTAGATCCTCATGAGAACTGAGAGCTCACCGGGAGATGTGGTTGAAGCGCTGGGGCTGGACTGGAGAGTTGGCGATGCCTCACCCTGTGCTCCCGTCCTCGGAGCCTGCTGCTGCCCCGGGGCTTTGTTCAGCTCCCACTAGCATCACAGGAGTATCCTCCACTGACTGCCAAGGGACTTGTATCCCATTCGCAATCCACACAGAGGGTGACAGCTCTCCACATCACCACCACAGGGCCCTGCTCTGCAGCCGTCTTAGCAGCCTCCGCGGGGATGGAAATCACGAGGGCTGGGATGCTTCAGCCTGGCGGCACTGGGGACCTCACAAGGCTGCTGTCAGCTGTGCTTCTACAGATGGAGGCATTTATGTTTCTACATGGATCCTATGTGGATCATGGACAAGGAATATCATGTCATTAAAATGTGTCATTCCAGCATTTTTTCTGTGGGGTTTTATCTACTGCAAATGTAGTCTCAGATGAAATTTGCAGGCTCTCCATCCAGATTAAGTTTTACCTTTTGATACATCTCTCTCAGACATATATCTGTATGTATAGATATATATCTTGAAAGAAATGCTGGACAAAAAGCAAAGAACAGAGACTCCACATTAGAGGCAAAACTGTCCTATGGCTAAACACTGGGGTTTTTTTGCTTTTATTTTTAATTAATTTTAAAGGCTACTATCTTTAATGTAAATAGCAAGTTACTATGTGATTAGTGTTTTCCATAGCATTTCTGAGTAGTTGCTATCTTGTTTCTGGAAATCTATGTCTGGTATTTCGAAGCAACTGTGCTTTTCTTCTTCTATTGTTATGAGTGCAACTTTTATGTAGGGAGGAAAAAGAACATGATTTGACTCTTTAGACAAGACTGAATTATTTTAAATCCAGTTATAGGACTTAGTTTTTTTGCTTTCTAGTGGTTATTCTCTCTGCACGTTTGTATTTTTTCTATGGGTACTTGAAACCCTGCATTTTAATAAGTACGCAAGATATGAAGGGAAACATGAAAAATGAAGTAGAAAACATTCTTTTTCCTCTTTTGTGTAAGTAGCAAAATTTATAATGACTTAAATAACATTTGATTACAGTTCTCATCTACATAGAAGTTGGCATGACTCATATACAAACCTTTAATAACACTTTCATTTATGTTAAAAGTTAGAACTACTTTTATCCAGGACGGACTTTCTCATCTCTTTCTGGTATCTAGCTCTTTTTTTCCCCTGAAGCCAAGTTTTTCATCTGATTGCTAAATAAATTTCTAGTAGAACAGAGCCTCCTTCTGTTTTTAGTCTTTTGCATGTAGGTCGCTGGTCTGAATCCAGACAAACTCAATAGTGCAGAAAGTGTGTTATGAACTCACAAAAATTAGATGGTGTTTGAGCACTGAGGAGAGTGGTGACTGTCTGACAAGCAAACAGGTGAAGTACGTGGCAGTGGGGATAGTTTTCCTGTTTGGAGTTGTGGAAGTGAAGCCTCCCCATCCACTGGAGGGACCTGGGTGAAGGGTGACCCATTCCAGCCACAGCAGAGTCAAACAGCAATCTCCTTCCTGATACCGTTGCTCTAAATCATTTTCCATATGACACTAGATCTCATTTCTGTAAATTATATATGAGATAGTTCTTATTCAAGTCAAAGAAGTTTTCGTTGCTTCATTGGTACTATATGTTCTCTGTGGATAACTAGAAGAATTCATTTTCCAACCCTTTTAACCCAATGCCTCCACAAGCATCAATTTTGTGTGAGTTAGGAAATAAATAAATATATGGATCAGAACACTGTCAGTAAAAATTGCCTTTATTTATGTAATGCAGTGTTCCAGTTGGCTTTTCTTTGTTGTTTTCTTCCTTGAAAAGGAGTAATATAATCTGTTCATTATTTTACTTTTCTAAAGAGGACAAATAATTTGAAGCAAGCACTGCAAAATACACGTACACGAACAGGATCCTGTGGGTTTTGTTGGTTTCACAATAATACTTTGTCCTCTGTTTTTCAGACACCCTCCAATCAAGCAAAATTTTTACCTAAATTCTTCTGAAATAATTCACATGTAGCAGGTAGATTGCTTTTCTTTTATGGTTTTAGCTTTGCTTACTACACAGCCAATGACAAAATACAGGTTAAAACTTTTCTAACACCTTGTAATGTAAAAATAATAAAGTATCCTAGGGGATTATGAGTACTGTAAATAAGGGGTAAGTGTGGAAGGTTAGAAAGAGAAAATATTAGCTCTATAATACAGTAAAAGCAGCATGTGCTGGAGGATGAATTCATGATTGTAAATGAGCACCTTTACATTTTGTTCCTGGCTCTGTCACTCACACATTGTGAGGCTCTCAGCTGCCAAGCTATTTATGTAGTAAGCAATATATAACTTATCTATTTGCAATATATAACTTATCTATTAAACAAAGACATGGAACCTGCAAATATACAGCCCTGAAATAAATACATTAAGTATCATATACATTAAAAAAATGCTGATACCATAATACAAATTAAAAGAGTCTTTATGCTAATCACCTGGCTTGGATTATTCAAGTGCTTACATTTGTCAGCGAGGTCCAAGTGGTACACTGCACAGCTGGGAGACGAATGGCTAGGCAAGATGCTTGAACAGTCACACTGAGAGGCTCAATTTAATTTTTAAGTTGAAGTGGAATGCATATTATGAAGGAGAGCCAAGACAACTAATGTTTATTTTACCATTTCATCACTCATAACACTTTTTTTCAGTGCAGAAAACAGCCTTGTGTGGTTTTTGAGCAGAGTGCTGACTAATGTAATAAGAATACAGGAAAATACAATTCTTGGGAGTCAACCCATCGCTAATTAAATTCATGGCAAAACTTCCCTGAATTCAGTGGGGCCTGGACTGTGCCCAAAATGATACCACTTCTCACTCCCTGCTGGCTGTCCATCCCGCGCCAGTGTCATCAAACTCTTGATTGCTGCAGTTAGTATTTCTAGGGCACGTGGATTTGTCTTGTCTTTTGACTCACAGTCCATACCCAGCTCCTGTGGAGGACAGTGGAGGATCACCTGGGGGTTACCTACATGTAACATGCTCATGCTTGCTTTCCTTTAGCTTTCGTTGTGTCCTGTCTGTCAACCTGACTCCCCACTAGAGACCCTGTCTGTTCAGTCTTTCCATAGGATGGGCTATGTTGGCCAGACGTGTTTCTTCCTTCCAATGGGTAATCTCAGCCCATCTCTGGCATTAGAAAATTTATCTCTTTAAGTGATCAGTTGGTTTGATTTCTGCAAAGACACTTTAGGACTTTGCTGTTATGTTGATGCAGCATTGTCATGTGATTACCCATAGCCCAACCATATTGATATAGTATCAAAATCGCTGCAATAAGGCAAAAGCTTTTGAGGAAGTGCTGGAGTTCAAACAGACTGAGAAATCCGGACACACTTCTTGACATGGTCCATTGGCTCTGGAAGAACATCACATTTCCTGAGTAAGCTGCCAGCCCTAGACTGCAGGATGAAACTGCTGGGAAATCACCATTCTCTCCTGTCAAAAACACCACTGTAAGGAAAAATATCAGTTACTACAGAGTGGAGACTAAATAAATGAGAGGATGTGGTGATAATACAGGTATTAATAGGCAAATATATATATATAAAACTTGTGAGACAGACAAGGTCAACTGAATGTCTGGTAATGGCTGACCACTTGGTCCACATTTTCTTCTTTTAAATCAGATTATCACAATCCATTCTTGTACTTGTGGTCTTGCATGCTGTTAGACACATGCTTTTATTTTGCTGATCAGCTAGAAAAATCAGTCAGTGAGCCTCTGCTTCTTTATAAACTCCAGCTGAACTGTTTAAAGTATGTTTGTTTTCATTATAGAAATACAGTTTCCATTAAATCATCCTTTTGACAGATCTCAGAAATAGCATGGGGGAGCCTTCACTTCCAGCACATATGTTAGAGCTTGTTCAATGTGGCAGCACTGATGTGTAAAGGAGGACAACTGTCTAGATGATCCTATGGGGTCACTGCAAAAATCTGTAAACAGTGATTGCATGTGAACAGAAATCAAGAAACATGTAAACCCTGAGACAGCCATGACTTCTTACCTATCTACAGTGAAGCAGGCTCAAGACATCTCGGCTCACCACTTCAGTTATTCTGGATTTATATACGTCTAGAACTGAGCTACTGTATGGGCCATTACCTATGTGACAGAGCTTCTCTAAAGTCACTTCTTCCTGGGGTGAACAGATGATGATGAACCTAGCAGAGGAGCAGAAAAGGTAGCTGAAATGTGACAGATGAGTTTTAGTATTAGTATTTGCATAGCACTGTAGCCATACTGCAGGCACAAGGGCAAATTTCCTAGGTCGTTACTCTCGGAAGTGAGAAAACATGATAGTACTACACAACTCCTTTGTTATCGAATCTGGGTATAATGTGTTTTATAAATGAAAAGTTCAAATGTTCAGCTATTATAGCTTCCAGAGAAACTGTTGAGACTACTATGCTCCAACTAGGCCTTCTCTGTTTCAACATTTTCAGAAGATTTCTTCTAATGTTCTGGAAAGCAGAATCTCAAATTATGTCAAAATAAAGTGAGAAATGTGACGCTGTAATCTATATGAGAAAGGTGTGCTTCTGAAAGACACCATCTTGACAAATCTCTATTTGTTCATAGCCTGGGCACTTCACCACCAGAGAGCTGTGCTTCTTCTCCACTGACGTGCATCAGTTGTTGCAGCAAGGGGCCAGGAGGAGGAATTCAGATTCCCTGAGCACACAGTCCTGTTCAGTTCCTTCAGACTGACGGAGGCAGTGAGCTTGCAATGGCAATAGCTGTCAACAGGAGAATGGAGAGAAAACACTCACCTCCCATCATGCAACACATGGAAAAAAACAGCTTTTGGAAACGCAAAGATCTTGCTGGGTTAGCGCTGGTGATTTGATAAGGAAAATCTCCAGGATTTACTTCATGGTACCTTGGCCTGGCGAACTTCTCAGCCTGAGAAGGTTCCCATTTACTGCCTTGTCTCCTGTCTGCTGACAGCACTCTTCCAGCCCACTTTACCTGAATTCAGTGTTAGGTCTTCCCTAACTTATTTCAATCTGAAGGCAGTTATGGTGCACTTGCACGGGTGGGTAGTGGATAAGTTAGTCACAAGGAAGCAATAACCACTGGGAGGGCAATGGAGTAGCAGCAAGAGGAAGGATGCAGGGGCACGAAACCATTCAGCACAGTTTTGGGAGGAAGAGCTTATGAGTCCCATTTGCTTAATATACATGTCATGGATGTCTGGGATTAAAATACGGAGAGCCTGCTGTGACTGTGGATCTTCCCCTGGGTTTTGGGTACTGTCAACACCCACCACCACAATGCCTGCAGCCTGCTTCCCACCCCATGGTGTCCAGATGTGTTAGCCTGCTTTTCTCCCCCTACCCTTTGAATGAGTTCTGTCATATTTCCCCAGACATCCCCCTCCAGCCCCATACAAAGTCTGAAGCTCCCACTCCTGACCTGGTTGGCTTGTTTGTGGTATGAATTAATCAGTGCAGAGAAGGTCCCAGTTATCCCTGCCTTCCTCCCCACGCAGACACCAGCATGGGCTTCACCCCCAAGCCAGCCACCCACAGACATAAGAGTCAACACCATTCAGCTTTCCACTCTTCCGTCAAATGTAGTTGAAATTAGCCAATGGATGCAAAAACTGTTGGAGGAGGACAACTGACAGGCAGCTGGGCAATGAATGTGCCTGCACAATAATGCAGGTGTTAGTGAAATAAGTTATTTTTCACATCTCATGAATTATAAGTAAACTTCAAGACTTTTCTAGTGACCAGCCTGACTCATAGTTTTGAAATGTTTGGATTTGGCAATGCTGCTCAACAATATCTTTGAAGCCCATCTGTGCTGTTTATATGCTCTTTCTTCAACCCCCAGGCATTGTCTGTTTCCTTTAGTTTTCCAGACTGTAATCTTTTGAAGCAAGAAATTTGAGATTTGTTTGATAATTGTGATGGTTGTGTGAAGCTTGTTCAGAAGGTGAATCATAGATTTCTAAGACTAAAAGAGGATCTGGAGGCACATAGCTACAAAATGATCTACAGTCTGTCACAAACAGGATTTTAATCCAGTAATTCATGTCTCCTGCCTGGCAGGTCCAGTGGCACAGAAGCGTTCATTTTTTTTAGAAAGAGAGTCATAGCTGTTTTCCAGCTTCCAAGTGCTGGTGATTCCAGTTCATACTTTCATAAGTAGCTTCAGTGATTACAAAAGTAGCCTAAAAATAAAGGATGTGTCCCTTCAAGGCAATATTTTGTAATATATAGAATGAAGTTAGCATATGCAGTAGTTATTAGGACACCGTTAAAAACAGACATCTGGCCAAGAAGGTAAGCCATCTGTGAAAATACAGTTCCTATTACATGTAATAATCCAAACAATGTCTTAGCTGTTGTAAATTCACAGCACTGGGGGTGTAAACAAAACTGTGTCCTGGGGGAAAAATATGGGGAAATTGTTACATATGCAACCATGTACCTACTTGGGAGGTGTCAACTGAAATAAATGAGATGTTTGTGGTCGCTGTGGAATTTTGCCTTCCAAAATAAACTATTTTTATAGATTTACCCTTCCATCCTTTCCTTGTTTCCCCTTATTCCAAGGTCTCTTTAGCAAAAAAAATCTTGTGCTGAACCTCCAAATATTTCTCTGCGCCTCACTAACAGCAAAGCAGGCCAAGGTTTTTTTTGTCCTGACACTGCACTGAATGGATCAAGGGCTGGACCAAAACTGCAGTTAATGGGAAGATTACATCTATTCCAGTGGGGTTTGGATTGTAACACAAGTATTCCTGATGCAGATCTCACGGTTTTCAAGGTCTAGTGTACAACAGGCCTGCTGAGTTTTGAAGTTCAAGTGTCTTTTTATAGTTAAATATCTGAAAACTCTTTCTCCTGTAGATTACACAAATCTATTTTCCAAAGAAGACTTAAGAACATAGAATCGTCTCATTAAACTCTTTAAAATTACAATTAAGCCTCCCATTTTATGACACTTTCCAGGCTAAAGTTACAGGGATCCGTAACTGTAGAGGAGAAACAAACGAAATGTAGCAATATAACCTCCTAAAGTTGCAGACAATTTCATTTTGTCTAAGAGTAACCAGGTTTCTTCTCATCCTTCCTCCAATGAACAGTGCAGTGGTTGCAGTGTTAGCCATTGTGATTTTTATTCATGGATTTAAGGGGTTTTGCAAAATAAAACCATTAGGCTCTAGGGCTTTCTTTTTCTGTAGAAAGACAAAGTGGCAGAGAAGA
>NW_010144902.1:0-1779 GCF_000699245.1 Pterocles gutturalis
TGCCCTTTGGGTTGGGAAATGATGGACTAATGCCCAGTAAGGCGGTTATAAAATCCAAATCCTATTTATTTAGGGTCAGGATGTGTTAAGCTTCCATGCTCTGCAAGTTACTTTTCGAAGTAATTGCTGATGAGGCTGCAAGGGAAACTTTTTTCATAGCCTGACTTATGTGGCTGTGGGCTGGGAGCACAGATGCCTTTCCCTGTTATTTAAAAACAAGAGAAAAAAGCCTTTATGTCTTATCAAAGTGGTAGCTAAGTAAGCGAGCGGGGGGAGGAGGGAGTGGGAATCACAAGGAGGTGTCAGCAAAGCTGTGTTTAGTATTGTCAGTGGTGCTTTGTTTTGGCTTTAAATCTCGCTTCCCCCGGCTCCGAGGCTTTTTGTGTGTCCTTTGCCCAGAGACAAGCTCTTGCGACGCGCTCACTGCTCCCTGACCCCCCAGCACAGCCAATACTCCTTGTTCGGTCTCAGGAGGGAAAACTTTTCCGTGCGTGAAGCTTTTCGGTGTGTGGTGTGGTGCAGAAACAGGTTCAATCTAGAGGACTCGGCGATTGCAAGCGATGAAAGCGTGTGGCTGTACGCACAGGGTTTGGGTTCCCGGCTCTTTCTCCTCCAGCAGTGATTAATAACTTTGCTGGCCCTCGCCACGCTGATGGCCGTGGTCTGTTCCCAGTAGCGCTGGAAGAAATCTGCAGAAGAACCATTCTGGGCTGCACAGGTGAAGGAGGACAAAGTGTCTCCCTTTGAACACTGAAAATCCCAGTTACGGAAACCCTTGCTATTGCTGACCTGTGGCTGTGCTTTGTCTTTCACTTGTGCTGGCTTACAAACACATATTTTTGTTTAAATCTTCTAATGTACAACTATTTACAAAACTGACCTGTCTTCTGGAGTGAGAATACCAGGTGCACAGATGCTGGGAATTTCACATGTCCAGCATTTCATTATGTATCTTATTCTTTCATATCCCTGCAGTGTTTTCCCATTCCCTTTGCCACTCCCTGGTTTACACTGTCCCATTGCCGGAGGCGCAGATGGGTCCATGGCTGGTTCCTCGCTGGAGCAGGGTGCAGGCACGCGGGGCTGGGTTCTCTCCCGCTCCTCCCGCCCTGGGAAGCTCCCGTACACTTGCGCAGCATGTGTGTTGGGGTGACATCTGCTGCTCCATGCAGCCACAGGGTAAGCAAGATGCAAGTGTTCCTGCTTTTGCATTTTGCAGAGGTGCAGCACACCCCACAATCCTGCCCAGGACAGCTGCCAGTGGTGTTTCTCCAAATCTGAATCCAGCATCTCGGTGGGCATTCTGCTCCAGGGAGCAGAGCTGGGGTGTCCCTGGCTGGGAGGGGCTGCGACTGGGGATGGGGGTGCTCCTGGGGGGGCATCCCAAGGTGTCACTGCATCCTTCAGGTGGTGCCCGTGAGGGACAGGTCCCTGCCGTGTGCCTGTGCTGAGCATCACTGGGTGGGGGTTTCATGTCCCCCCTCCTGTAGGAACATTTGGAGCGGAGGGAGGAGGGGGCTTGGGCAGCTGTGGGAGGCCTGAAGAGAGGAGATGGGGTGAAACAAGCGCTGAGGGCAGCTGAGGCTGTTTGCACAAAGGAACACAAATTGCCAAACCCAACTGCAATGCGCAGGACCCTTGGCTGGCAGGGAGGGAGAAGGGCAATCCAGAAAAAGTGATTGGAAGTACAGCTCAGGTAAAATGTTTGACCAAATGAATACCCGGGCTGTTCTGTAAGGGCCACAGTCCTCACAATGGGCTTGAAACAGGCTCTGTGAG
>NW_010144902.1:1840-2132 GCF_000699245.1 Pterocles gutturalis
CGGGGTGCCCTGCCCTGCTCTGCGGGCATCCCCACGATGCCCGTGGCTTTCTGGGGGGGGTGCAGGTACGGCGAGACGGAGCTGATGGTGCTGGGTTGCCCATAGACACCAGTACCGGCAGCGCCTGGCTGTGAGGGCACACACGATATCAGCTCGTGCTCTGGCTGGCAGAACATCGGTGGGTGTCCCTGGATGAGTCAGACCTTCCTGGGAGTGAGAAAAGTTCCTCTTTTTGCGGTTTGGTACTTTTATCATGCAGAACTCGGGTTCCGGTGTGGTGCAGAGGTTAGAA
>NW_010144903.1:0-1556 GCF_000699245.1 Pterocles gutturalis
CCCCCCCCAGCTTCATCATCTGCCACCCAGGCCATGTTCTTGTGCAGCTTCTCACTCTGCCTTTGTCCTTTATTCCCCTAATTCCCCATCTCAGGGAAGCTCCATTTCATCCCCTGTGCAAGCCTTGTTCGGGGAGAAAATTGGCCTCTTCTAAAGACCAGTTTCTCTTCATTCCCCGGTGTAAAGAACCGTCCCTGTCCCTGCGGTGCCGTTCGCCAGCTGCTGGTTTCAAAGACCCTTTTCTGAAGGTCATCATCAGAATCACTGGGGAAACCCCCATAAGTCTGAGCACTTGTGTGAGCAGGGTGATGTGTGATCAACTGATGGAGAGGAAGAAACTTCCCATTTTACAGGAAATTAGTTTTTTAGCTTAATGCATTAAAACATTTGATTTTGGAGTACCCGTCAAATTACTGACCCTGCCCACACTGCTTGCTTCTTTCTTTCTTTCTCTTTCTTTCTTTCTTTCTTTCTTTTTCTTTCTTTCCCTTTCTCTTCTCTTCTCTTCTCTTCTCTTCTCTTCTCTTCTCTTCTCTTCTCTTCTCTGTTTTCTTCTCTTTCCTCTTTAATCTTTTTTCTTTTCTCTTCTTTCTGAGCACTGAACACAACCCAACACCCCTGTGACCCAGCAGTGCCTTTAATCAGTTTTCACACCCGTTGTTGTTAAATTTAGTGGAGACTTGAGCTTTCTGACACCTTTTTTTTGCCTTGGCTTTGAAGCCAGCCTTCGCCTCCATGCAGTCAGCAGCAGCCACCGCACCGAGATCCCACGTCCCGGAGCCTTTGGGGCTCTTTTACCTTTTCTGGCTCTTTGACACTTGATTTAAAGCCGTGGTGCTGGAGCAGCTCAGTGAGGCAGCAGCGGGGCTGTGGATTTGGGGCAGAATGTGGTGAAAGCAGGGGATGTTTTTCCTTTTGAAGTTTAGTTTCACATTGAGCATCTCTCTCGGTTTCCAGAGTGGGGTGAGAGTCTGCCCAGGCTCTGTGGTTCTTCCTCCAGACACCCGCGGGTCAGCTCACACCAGGACCTGCAAAATCCTGCTCCGTGCCTCTGCTGGGAGGAAGGATCTGGCCAGCAGTGCTTGAGCATCGGCATGGCCAGGGCTGAGCCTGGGACCCCACCACGGCCAGCGGTGCTGGTCCTGATGGGGTAAAGGGGGGGCATGGCAGGGGCTTGCTGGGAAGGATACGGCCGGGTTGCTCTGTGCGGGCCCTGCTTTGGTTACTCCCAAGCAGGGTGTCTGGTTGCTGCTGGAGAAGGGATGTAAAGGGATCCATTGCATCAGCCAGAACCCATTATGTCAGCCAGGGTCCATCATGTCGGCTAGGATCCGTTGCATCAGCTGGGGTCCATCACATAAGTTGGGATCCTTCACCTTGGCCAGGATCCATCGCATCAGTCAGGGTCCATCACAGCACCCAAGGTCCATCACATCAGCCAGGATCCAACACATCGTCTGGGGTCCACCACAACACCCAATTTCCATCACATCAGCCAGGATCCATCACATCAGCTGGGGACCATCACAGAAGTCAGGATCCATCACATCAGCCAC
>NW_010144903.1:1587-1937 GCF_000699245.1 Pterocles gutturalis
CGTCAGCCAGGATCCATCACGTCAGTCAGAGTCCATCATGTCAGCTGGGGACCATCACATCATCCAGGATCCAACACATCAGCCGGGGTCCATCACACCAGCCAGAATCCCCATGACACCCAGAGTCCATCACACCAGCTGGGGACCATCACACCAGCCAGAATCTATCACATCGGCCACGATCCACCATGTCGGCCAGGGTCCACCACATTGGCCAGGGTCCATCGCATCAGCCAGGAATCATTTCAGTTGGGGTTCATCCCAACACCCGGGTTCCATCACATCGTCTGGGATCCATCACACCCACCCTGATCCGATGACCAGTATCTCCCACCTCCCACCTCCCATCT
>NW_010144904.1:0-15123 GCF_000699245.1 Pterocles gutturalis
TGTATCACTCATTCCCTCCCTCCTCTGGGATCACTGGCCCGAAGCGGGCTGGGCCTTTGGTCATTGGGTGGGGAGGGGGCAGCGCCACTGTTTATCACTCATTTGCATATAGTATTATTTTTAATATTATTGTAGTTTAGTTATTAAATTGTCCTTATCTCAACCCACGAGTCCTCTTTACCATTTAACCCTTTTATTCTCTCCCCTATCATTGGGTGGGGGCGGGAATTGTGTGAGCGGGTGTGTGTGGCTTGGCCCCAAGCCAAGGGCTAACCCACCACACTTATAAAAAAAACATTTGTGTAAACTAAGAGGCCTCATACTTCTTGACAATACTGTATGGAATAAATCATTAGTTAGTAACTAGTAGCTTTGATGTTGCACCTGTAAAGCCTCTGCAACTTCTTAGTTGATACCAACTGATCACGTAATAGAGACTCTCTAGTCATATTCTACCAAATACTTAGTCTTCTTACATGTTAGTAAACACAAGCTGCCCATGAGCTGCGAATAAAAACATTTTCACACACCTCCGTTCTAGCAGCAGCTACTGCTCACTGCCCATAAAAATATCCAAGGACTTAAAATAGAGCAGTCAGCCAACTCCAGAGGGCAGATTCAAACAAAAAACACCCTGGGAAAACTCGACTGTGAAGTCTAGACTCAGCTAATGGATTACAAAAAATTCATAGACATCTCTCTATTAGACCTTTTATTCCCTGTGTCAAAGGTACTCTAATCTGAAAAGACCAGATTGTGCCATAAATACCTCCTAAAAGGAACATTATTTCCATTGATATCACAATAAAATTTGCTCAGATTTCAAATGAGCAGCTTAAGTTCTGTATTAGAATGGAAGTTGTCAACTCGGCCTGTATAGTCTCATACTTTATGTTTACTTATTTTCTATATCAAATATTAAACAACAAAAAGGTGAAAATAATTTTAAATACTTCACTTTAAATATAGTTGAATCTTATCCTATCACACTGTCATTTTATAAACAACCTAGAGGAAAGGATTGGCCATATGCAGCCATCCTTTTTACAGCCCAATTTTTAAACTCAGCTCAAATCAAGGAAGAAAATTCATGACTTCAGAGTTTAGTATCAGAATAATTAATCTGCTGAACTAATATTTTAATTAGCAGTTGTATAAAGCAAAGACACATTATTAAAAGTCTCCATGAAAGAATATACCATTGTTGTGTGTTTTACATTCACTTAATATTTAACTGGTGACTATTGAATGTTATTAGGTTGAATTGGCTATGTCATCAAAACTTTTTTTTTTTTTTGAAGCTTTTAACCAAAGATTTCTACAAGGAGGGGGAAAAACCACAACTATTTTCAAACCACTTTTCCACGGCAGAAATATTCACTGACAGTCACTGTTATAAAACTGAAATTAAAATGATTGTCAGCTGCACTGACAGCTATAAGGAGACAGAAAAACCAAACTAAAACAATCATAAGCCTCCCAGTAATGAATCACATTTAACAGATGAGAAAAATATTTCAACATCATGATGCATGTTAAAAGATAGATATGTAGTTACTGGAAGTACACAGAAGAATAGAAGAAACACAACATACAAGTTTTAAGCACTCACCATCTGAATTGGTTTTTTGTGAAGATCTCGTTCAGTTACTAACTTTTCTTGGTCAGTGACATAAAGCCCTTTTTGTGCCAGAGCTTGTATAACAGCATCATGACCTAGAAGTGGTTTTGCAGCATCACTCTTGAGAATAAGGCTTCCAGCACGACAGTAGAGTTCTGCAGACAGCAGCAAGTTAACAACAGGTGGCTTAATGTGCTCCTGGTCATATTGGTCTGTGTAAAATGGTTCTCGTAGTTCTTCTGGAACATTTTCTACAAAGACAAAAAAAAAAAAAAAAAAAAAAAAAAAAAGAAAACCAACAAGGCATTAATCATTATCAGTATCTGGCTTTTTTCGTATGTATAAACTTAATTATGTTGAAGAAAGCATATTCAAGGGAAGGTCAGTGTCTTTACTAGTCATCATGATATAAACCACTGGCAAAAATTGCACACAAATGTAATATTTGAACTATAAATAAAAGCTTCAGGAAAATTCAAAAAACAGTTCCACATTGCAAAGACCACACCAAAAGGCCAGCCTGTGGTTTACAGCATCGTTACTTTAAAATTTCTTAGTCTCTCCACATATATGTCCAAACATTCTCATTTCCTTTGGCATAACATTATATAGGTCTGACATATCAAGGCAGAACAACACCCATTTAAACACAAAAGCCTGTCTCTATTACAATAATAAAATAGAAATGGAACATTATATTTTAGCACAGAATAATTAGAGATGAAAAGGGAAACTTCCACTCAGCAGGCTCCTAGGTTTCATATACATGAGAGAAATTTGATTGCATCGTTTAACATCTTTGTCAGAGACCCAGACAGTGGGACTGAGTGCACCCTCAGCAAGTTTGCCGATGGCACCAAGCTGTGTGGTGTGGTGACATGCTGGAGGGAAGGGATGCCATCCAGAGGGACCTGGACAGCCTGGAGAGGTGGGACCGTGCAAACCTCATGAAATTTAACAAGGCCAAGTGCAAGGTCCTGCATGTGGGTCAAGGCAATCCCAAGCATAAATACATGCTGGGAGGAAAGTGGATAGAGAGCAGCTCTGAGGAGAAGGACTTGGGGGTGTTGGTGGATGAGAAACCGAACATGAGCGTTTACAGCCCAGAAAGCCAACTGTGTCCTGGGCTGCATCAAAAGAAGTGTGACCAGCAGGTTGAAGGAGGTGATTCTCCCCCTCTGCTCTGCTCTCATGAGATCCCACCTGGAGTACTGCGTCCAGCTGTGGGGTCCTCAGCACAGGAAAGAAATATACCTGTTGAAGCAAGTCCAGAGGAGGACCATGAAGATGGTCAGAGGGCTGGAGCACCTCCCCTATGAGGACAGGCTTAGAGAGTTGGGGTTGTTCAGCCTGGAGAAGAGAAGGCTCCAGAGAGATTACAGAGCAGCTTCCAGTGCTGAAAGGGGGCTACAGGAGAGATGGGGAGGCACTCTTTATCAGGGAGTGTAGTGAGAGGACAAGGGGTAAAGGTTTCAAGCTGAGAGAAGGCACATTTAGATTACATATTAGGAGGAAGTTTTTTCCTGTGCGGGTGGTGAGGCAGTGGCCCAGGTTGCCCAGAGAAGCTGTGGATGCCCCATCCCTGGAGGGGTTCAAGGCCAGGCTGGATGAGGCTTTGGGCAACCTGGGCTAGTGGGAGGTGTCCCTGCCCATGGCAGGGGGGTTGGAACTCAATGATCTTTAAGGTCCCTTCCAACCCAAACCATTCTATGATTCTGTGATTGTATTTTAAAGGTCATGCGTCACTGAATTGTGACAATCTAGCAGTTAAGCATAACTACATGGATGTTTTACTGGAATTAAAAGAACAGAAAAAGAGGAAAAAGAAAAATATTATCAAATTCCTTCTGACAAAATATTGAATTCTTATGACTATTTGTGTTACTGACTTCTCTTAAAATTGTGGTTTTTCTTCCTTTTTCGACAAAGTGCTTTCGCACCCACAGGAAGCTATACAAGATTCGGTCAATCTTATGGTGAGATTTTAACCCCAAAATTAGCACTCCAAAACAACAGTTTTTCCAAATACTTTACACAACACAATACAGGCAGACTATATTTATAATTGTCTATCACAAAAATAATAGTTATAAATCAATTAAATATGGTATAGATAAAATGAAATTAAATCAAATCACCAGTGAAGTGGAAAATAACTTGGACATGGTTTCAGACTTCACATTTCTAGACATTCGCACTACAAGATGCTCCATTTTCCTGCATAAGAATGTCACTCTCCAATGTTGTAAAATTAGTTAAGCCAACAGCATTTATGAGACAAAGAGCATGTGATTCTTTTCCTGAGCCCAAATGAAAAAGCCTATTTAATTGCTACAAGGAAAAAAGTGCATAGGAAAACAATGATGCAACTCTAGGTTCCTCTGCTCTTTGCCTTCAGCTACATAAATGGCTAAACAGTCAAGGTTTGAAGCAGAGGGTGGAGTAAACAGCCCAATACGGGTGGGGCAGAAGAGAAAGAAAAAACAGAACATGCCATCATAAGAGAATGACAGATTATCTTCTTCCTCACCCATATTCTATTGCAGTTCATGTGCTACCATTATGGGCTTTCAAAGAAGACCTAGCTACTTTCTATCCGTGAAAGAAGAAGGTATGCATTATAGAGTGCAAAAAAGGAAAGAAATATTAACACATCCTTTCTTAAATGTCATAAGGATGGTAAAAAAGAATAACATATTGCTTCTTACTTGCCAATTCAGAATATCAAGGGGAAGAGATGTACAGTTTATAATTTGGTTAAAGCAGAAGCCTAAATTTGTCTAAAAAGCTGACAGCTCTGCTTTAGAAAACAGATCAAAATATGCTGTCAGCAGAACTAATTTGTCCTTTAGAATACAAGCCTAACGCATAACAACATTACCTTTTTACAAGATAGTAACAAGCCCATTAACAAAAAAATCTACCAATATCAGGTAATGATATTGCAATCTTCTCTTGCCACTGCCCAGCCTCACTCTGTGACTCGATGGGACCTACAATCATCCAGTACTATAAAAAGCACTTACAGTTGAGGAACTCTGAGCTGGTAGGTACCTGTCTCCCTGGGTATTATTTCCATCTATCTCAATTCTGCCTGTCCATCTTTCTTTTCCCTGTTCATCCATATGTTGTCTATTTAAATATTAATTATTTCTGAAGTCCCTCATGATCCATTTCCACCTCAGTATCAGAAGCTCAATCTTCATCTCATCACTTTGTCCTCTATAATTCAAAAAGCCAACTTTTAAAGCATCTTCATGGTATTTCCTCAAGCTAGAGAGCATTAGGAAACATTTTTTCTAAATATCTTACAATGCAGATGCAGCAGGTTTTGCCTCTTTTGAAAAACAAACAAAAAAACACCAAAAAACCCAACCAACCAACGACATACCCTTTTTGAATCACATGGTAAGTTAGACGGGGCAGGGGGCAACAGGAAAGAATAGATAAAGCCATTTATAATTTCTTAGAAGACCTAAAAAATTCTCAATCCCATATGAAAAAATAACCTCTTGAGGCAGGAGCAGTTAGCTATGCACGAACAGAAGTCACGCACTCTGTGTTTTAGATTCACTGCAGACAATGACAGTTTTCGAGTCTGAAAATTTGAGCCAGAAGAGAAATCCAAAGACAGGAAATAACCCATCGCCTGTTACTGTGTAATTTCTGATCTTCTGTATCACTAAAACAGACCCTAAAGTTACACAATAAGATGCAATAAATGTATTTATCATGAAAGAATAGTATCCACTCCTGGGATTTAGCAATAAAAAACTCAATACACTAAAAAAAAAAAAGAAAAAAAAAATCAAGATAACTATCAAAGACAATTATTTTTAAAGGATATTTCTGCTTCTGAAAAATACAGCAAAAGAGTATGCCCTTTCTTTTACTTCATTAGTGTTCACAAAAATAAATCCGGAATAGAAACTTATTGGTGTTCATAAAAATAAAACTGGAAAAGGAATTTATTAGAGAAATAGAGCAGAGAAACAAGGAGCTAGGAAGACAAACTGCGACTACAGACATATTCTGAATTTATAAAAACAAAACGTGTGGAAAGCATACAAATAGGGAATCCTTGCTGCAACAAGATCAGAAGTCTTCACAAAAATTCCCATCAGGGTTCCCTTTGCACAGAGAAAAACACATGCACTTTTCCCCATATATAACATGTATCAAACCGTTTGATAACAGAATAGATCTTGACAGAAGATTCAAGCTGCGTTTTGTTTTTTTTTAAAGAAAAAAAAAAAAGCAGCACAGCAGCTAGACATCAAGGAAACTTCCTCTTACTGATCTCAAGGTAACAGTCCTCCCAGAACTGGCATGCATTGCCTCTGCAGCCCTGCGGAAGCGAATTTCAAGGCGACATACAGTTCTCAGCAGATTACCAGAGCAACCAACAGGGTCAAAAGCCTTTATTAACAATTCTGGCAGCATTAGAGATTGTTAAACGGCTCTGTTAAGCAAAGAATCATCTTAACACTAATTCCCAATATGTGGATTTTACCAGTCCCTTTCCTTTCTCTAGCTGACAAGAGCGTTTCAAGATTAAACTCTGAAGTAAATGAACAGTTTTAAAATAAATACTTCGTTGCACATACTGCCAAAAAGTACCATTTGACCTTGAAATCAAGTACAGCAATTATGTTAGAGAGATATATTGGGGACACTGAGTTCAGGGAGTTGAACACATGAAATATGGATGAGACCAAGGGAACTGGGTGTATTTCTGCCGGACAGGCAGTGGGAGGACCTAACCACACTCTTCTAGCACCCAACAGGCAGGTTTCAGAAACGTGGAGTTGGACTGCGCAGTGAAGTGACAAAAGGCAGTGGTCACCAGCTGCCACAAGGGAAATTTCAACGGGATACAAGTCAAAACATTCCTCACAGCAACAGCAGCAGAGCACAAGCACAGGTTGCCTGGGTATCCGGCTGCGAAACTACCATGTGTGGTGACTTTCAAAACTTGAGTGGACAAGGTCCTGAGAAACCTCTTCTAACCTGCTGGCTTGGAGCAGGAGGTTAAACTAGATGATCTCCAGAAACCGCTTTCATCCTGGTTTTTTTCTCTAGAATTGTCAACAAGACCACAGGTTTCAATTTTGGAAACATCTTCTTGATATGGGTTTAAAAAAAAAGTTTGAAATTTTGAACTGTGAAGAGAATAAATGAAGCTAATGTACCTGTACAACACACAGGGAAAAGAAGAAAAAGGAAATACCACATTAGCCCAAAACATATCTAATAACCAGGCTAACTTTAAAATAGTATTCAACATATCTTCAGGTAATTTTTCCATAAATTAAAACGGACTCAAAAGTGCTGCAGGTGCTCTCTCTAGAGAAGTAAAAAAAAAAAACAAACCAAACTTACTCCAAGCTTTAAAGAAAACAAGGGATTATTATTTCTCCCCACCAATAGACAGAATTGTAACTTAACTTTCCATTCAAACAGACCATTTTAAAGGGAAGGAATAATCTAAAAATAATTCATGGCTACCACCCCTGAATTTATTTTTAAATGCTATTCTATAAACAAAACCCTCTGCTCAGGTAAGTGTGAATTACTCCTTGGAGGATGGTATGAATTCCTCCTTTGGAAAAATTTACTTGTATTAATGTGAAAATCTACACTTTATTTAAAAAACAAACTGGTTTTGGGTTTTTTTTTAAGTTTCCAGACTTCCACACACATGAATATTAATCCTTTGAGTTACATGACTATTGAGTTTTTAAAGTTTGAGTGTACAATTCCAGATTTATGAATGTTTGCATTAAGGAAGTCCAAAAGCTTAGAAGTCTTTGTCAACAAGGTCTCTTTTTTTATTCCTAAGGATAATAGAAACAAGTTAAAATATTTCACCATGGGCTTTCTAACTAAAATATTCCTCATTCTTGGAAGCCACAAGGCCATACTAAGCCTCAGCCTAGAAAACTTCCATCTCTACAGGTTACTGACGTCAATCAACAAACACATTAAGAAAAAAACCTATTTGTAGAATACTTTGAGACTTAATACAGAATTACCTCATGAAAATTCTGACTAACCTTTAACCACTTCCTAGTGCAAACCAGCAGATGAATTTAGGCCAAGTCTTAATGGACTCAATTACTTGACAGTTTTCTGCAGGACAGCAAAGATATGCTTTTGCCATAAGGTCACAGTGTTAAATTACATCATTCAGACTTCCACTTGCCAACAAGGATTCTGGTCCTACATTTGCCATTGGGGCACAAGAGAGCGGAGCTTGCATGGAAGTCAAGAGTCTAAGGACTGAGAACAAGTCAGAGAAGCACAATTTATATTATTTTGCTTTTCATTAATTTCTGTAGAAGAGGGAGGCATTTCAATTTGCTGTTTTATTTTGGAGACACCTTCAAGGGCTCTGGTGACTACTCAAGTTCTAAGATTTACAGCAGGTTGGTAATCCATGGATCAAACTGATGTTACTGAAAAAAGAAAAATCATTAAACAAGACTTTTAATCAGGAAGTGGAAAATTAAATGAGCCAGTTGGTACTAAAAAAGAATATCTACTTTTAGGTTTGTTGAATCAGTCTAGCACTTACACTGCTCTTGGTAAGCTGGCAGTAGGTGTACTTCTGCCCAGGGGCAAGTATCTAAAAGGTCAACCTCTACATATTCATGTCAGACTGAATTTTGGTATCACAGTTCTTAACTTTGTCCACCTATCTAAACAGAACTTGAAAGATTCTTCGATTTGCCATCACAGAAGTACTATGAATAAACAGACCCTCCCCTCTTACCTCTAGACGCCACAAAACAGACCACTATCCACTGCTTTGACAGCAGTTCTGCACTTATAAGGGATTCCTTATTAACAAAAAACCCCAAAACATCCAAGGAAAAAACAGGCACAGTCTCTATCTTCATAGCCCACCCAGACTTCAGTTATTTTTTGAACACTGAGAATCACATATTAAATGCTCTACTGGGTCACACTAATTGTTTATCCCATCCAACATTCTGTCTTCAGTAGCACAACAAGAAGCGCTACTCATAAAGCAAAAATAATTCATCTGGTAGAGGCATTTCCTATTAAAATGGAGTTGTTTAACATCTACTTTATGAAAACCTGTGTATTGATTCAGGTTTTGATAAAAGAACAACTTAGAATTAACCCTGTCAATGACGGGATCAATTCTTATCAGCATAAATGCCTTCAGAACTTTTTTTTGGGAAAGGTAAGATATGAGAAATATAAAGATAATACTATAGTTATAATCCCATCTCATGCAGCTAGCACCCTGATAACTGTTACAGTCAAGATAAATAGCCTACGGAATAGAACATAAGATGGTTTCAGAAATTTAGACATAAACACTTATTTCTTGAACTATTATAAGAGTTTATTAAACCAAAGAAAACTATTTGCCCACCATAACTAGACAGACATGAGCTGACAGATCTGCTTTGGTGTCTGGCTTACAGGTTCTCTTAGTTCAAGACTGCTTTAATTGAAAAAAAAAAAAAAAAAAAAAAAAACACCACATAGGAAACAGCTACAACTACACAACTCTTACATTAGGCAAATAGGTTTCCAACACTACATTTCAACTTTGTAGCAAAAAGGTTTATTACTACCACCTGATCCAGTAACAGTGTATTGTCCCAAGGAAAAAAAAAAAAAAAAAAAAAAAAAAAAAGTGGCTGAGAACTCACTATTTTTCTTGCAAAGCCTTGAAGGTTTTTCACTCCCAGCCCCATTTTCCAGAATAATCAGCAGAAACATTCATTCAGAGCCCTGGGTTTACCAAAGCAAGTAGTTAAAAGTTATTAATCTCAGGAGTGGAATTGTATCCAGTTTTTGCTCATTAAAATCCACCAGCTAGCTGTAGAAATGAAATTACATAATGTATCACACTGAAAAGGTGATAAGTTCCTGATTGACAGCATATAAATACCCTTCAAGTTTGAATGAGAGACACCTTTAAATGTGGAGTCACTACAGCAACCCTACAGATTACCCTAAATCATGGACAGAGGAAGAGGAAGTTAAAATATATCTGTAGTACTAACTGCAACAATGGTCAAAAAATATGAAAGAAAAACCAGGTATAGGCAGAAGAAATACATTTCATCTCATTGCTTGACATAGGTGAGCATTTGGCTACAGTCTCTTCACCAGATCTATCACACTCTGCAGACAGGCACTTCACTTGTAAAGACAAATAGGCTCAGGACAGGCTCAATGGCACGAAGTCATTGAAAGAACAGATTATAAACTACCTCATCTGAGGTCTACCATGTAGCACGAATCCTGACAACTGTTAACTCACCAATTCACCTTCCCGCACCTTTGTACACGCACAGTCTACAACCTCAGATGACTCTGCCAAACCTAATAGATCCAGAAGCTCAGATATTTTATCTACTTTCAAAAAGTAATCTACAGTCAAACCATGTTTTAAATGTGTTATACAGAAAGGACTGATACGATCAGCTTCGAAATATACCATCTCAGTAGATTATTAGTCCAATTAACTGATTTTAGTAGGATTGACCAAAGTATCAATTTGTCAGCAACTCTTTTAAGAGAGGTGATGGAAAGGAATCTGTAAAATAAAAAAAAATTTCTCACAAGAATGTCAAACATTTACTTTTATACTCCAAACGCTTGTGCAAGTTTTTGCAAATAAATCAGGTCTGCTAGGAAAAGAGTAAAAGATGCTTTGGCCTGCAACACAACAATAAGAGCATTTAGTTTAATATTTAGCTTCTGTCAGACACAGTGTTCATTTCCTGCCTTCATGGTTCCACTGTCAACATCTGCAAAAAGCAGTAAGTACCTGCATAAGAATTCTGAAAATATTAATCTTCAACAAAGCTATTTTTAAGTTTCTTGGATAATGTTTAGTTGTAGATGATACAATTCATAATCTATTACTTCAGACACCTATAAAGGATAAATTTCATGTTAAAAGGTAGATGGAGTATTTTATTTTGGCTGCAGAAAACACTCATAACAATGCTTAGGAGAAGCACTCAGACTTATGTAGCTTTTATTTAGTTTTTTAGTTTATTCCTGTCAAAAAATCCTCCCCTTAAACCCGTGAAATTTATTACTGCAGCAGGGTAATACATTGTATGGTTAGTAGAACAGCGACAGATCTAACTTGACTTCAAAACTGTTCCCATAATTTTCTGAGAATCATACACGTCAGAGGTAGTCTTAACTTAGTAACTAGAAATTGGATGCAAAGCTGTCTGAAAAAAAATTTTCCAAGAGTACTCAGGGGTTCCCTATGAAATGGGAAGAACACGTACTTAAGAGTTCAAGAATTAGTATTTTCATTCATACTAATCAAGGTTCTAGAGAAGTGATTCCAAGCTACAAAGGGATTGAAAGCATTTTGGAGAACAAAATTGTAATTCAAGATTATTTTGATATGTGGAAGAAATGGTTTGAAAAATTGGATGCAGTTATATAAGTCTAGCTGCAAAGCAGGAACCCACAACTGTACAATTATAAGACGGGAACAACTGAGTAGGCAGCAGTTCTGCAGAGAAAGATATGGGGTGAATCACAGACTGAATGAGTCAACAGTTCTAGGCTGATGCAAAAATGGCAAACATCATATTCTAGTGAACCAATGAGAGTATTATAGGTTGGAAAGATTAAGTAATTTTTCAAATCTAGGCTGTACTGGTAAGGGTTTAGCTGGACCATTAGATCTAGATTTAAGCAGAGACTTCATGCAAAAGTGACCACAGAAAGAATACAGGAAAAAAAAACAACAAAACCCGAGTCCAAAAAACCTCGACTTACAAAAATGAAGTTGCAAAAAATCTGTTTTGTCTAAACAGCAGAGAGGAGACACTGTTTTTACTATGTAAAAGGTGTTATAAAGAGATAAGGCACCCACCATTCTCACATTCACGGGGAACAGGACAAGTAATGGATTTACAATGTAGCACAAGGCATCAAGATTATTATGCCGTTAGAACATCTAGAGATAAATAGGGATTCAAACTGACTAGCAGACATACCGTGGAATCTCTATAATTACAGATTTAAAAAAAAAACAAACAGGCTAAACAAACATCCATCAGAAATAATGTTAGCTCAGACTGTCTTTAGGATGGCGGAGGGATAACAAATTTTCCAGCCCTACTTTCTATGACTGTACTAGAGTGAGAAGATAAAAACTTTGCACTTGAAAATAATGAAATCCACTTCTGTTGGTTTAGAAATAAAAAGGACACGGAGTAACACAACATCAAGACCTTTCTAAAATTATTCCTATGAAGTAGGTCCCATCATACTTTTAAGTAGAAGCATATAATATCAATACAGTTCAACCACTTATTTGGTAAGCAGTTTTTCTATACTGAAGTGGTTAACTCCCAGCATTGGCAGTTAATGTTGAAATTTACTGTTTGCAGCTTCAGCTTCTAAGGTCAAACATTCCTACTTTCACACTTCATACTTTTGTTAATTCCCCCCCCCCCACCCCTTTCAGTTACTGTTAAGTTGTGTCACTTCAAATCATTGGGTTATTACAAAACATTTAACCTGACCTGTTCTAACACTGATACATTTTCTTGCAGCAAAACTTCAAGGCACAATACCCTACATTCTCTCAACACTTAAATATGAATGCTGTCTTCAGTTAGTATTTCTTTAAAAGTTCTTCATGCAAGATGCCTTCAACATGACTGTTAGCATGTTTTTATTCTCATAAGTCACCCTACTTATAAGACAACTTACTTTGGCTTGCCTGTGTTGTGGGCCAGACTATTCCTGCAGCCTCACCGAGGACAGCAGCAATATACAATTGGTCTCAGTTTTTGGATGCAGATATCAAAGACCAAAAGCCACTACTGAAAGTTAATGAACAGTACCTATTTCAAAGTCTTTTTTCAGCAGAGAATTCTCTTCACAACACTCAGCCAAGCTGCATCCACAATTTTGATTGTATTAAAATAAGCTTTTAAGAATGTGAAATGTGACCAACTGAAATATGTGCCCATTTGATATATAAAGATTTAGATTTGTTCAGTGGATACATGTTTGCAGCAACTTACACTTTTCATTAACCAGAATGAATAGCATTAATCTATTTCAGAAGTGGTGGGGGAAGATCCTTCACTTCCCCTGCACACTTAAGAAATTCCAGTATTTCAGGAATTAAAAAAAGTGTGTCGTCCATAAATAGACTAATCATCTTTTGTAATTCCTTTATACAAACGCATATGGCAATAGGTAGAAGACACGACTGAAGTTGTGATCTACTCCAAAGAACCAAACCAAATAATTTAACAAACCCAGACTTCCTTCCGTCTTGGAAAAGGTGAAGGTCAGCTCTTCTCCTTCACTCCAAGTATAAAGGAAGCATTTGTACTGCAGACATACAAGTCCTGTACACTGTTTTTCCCTACTTCAGACACAAACTCTTCTTTGAGGCTACTAGTTATATTAACCTAGTGGAAGGACTGTGGCACCAGAAACACTACAGTTGTGTCTGTTTACCTCTCCTCCTACTATTACATTACGGAAGTATTTAGAGGGCAGATGGAGCTATTATCTCCTCTAATCATGTTTCATTTGTGCATCTCAGAACAACCACAGTAACACAGAGAAAGACTAAAGGAATTTGCTTCGGATCACACTTCCTACAGAAAAGTGGCAGAAACGTACCTTGCAAGTTCCTTTACACATCCAATAGAAACTCAACCAATATAAAACAAAAAATTTCAAGTATGGCCTAAGAACTTGTCAAACCCCAGTAGCAAAAGTTTTTCAGGTTAGAATGCTGGGTTATGTAATTGCACAAGCACTGTACACTCAGAATCCCATGAGTAGAGCCTATAGAACCAAGCTACCTAAAAATATAATGATCTCTGAAAATGCTGAATCAAGTATTTCCAAGAATTTACACTACTACTATCTTACCTCTCATGTCTGCATAGCTAATAAAGCCATATATAAAAATATTATATACTTGCCCAGATTCCACAAAGGAAAGCAAGCAGTTTATTGACAAGTCTCTACATGGAAAGGGTATTTTGATTTTTTTTTTTTTCATTCTAAAGTGATGAACATGCACTTCATTTCAGTAGCTATTGATCTTACTCAAATTTCACTAGGTTCAACCACCTTTAAAGTTGCTTTTTGGAAGCATCACATTAAATATCATCAGTTCTCAGGGCCATCATAAAGATACACCTTTAACTCTGTTCAAATACATAACAATGCTCTAGCCCTAAATGCAAAAGTTGCAAAATTCCAGAAGGAGGAACCTTTTCCTGTTATTCTCTAAAGAACAGGAGTAAAAAAAATGACTGTTAATATCTAACTCACCTTTTGAAGAAAAACCCTACTTTTAATCCACAGAAAATAGAGTGATGAATATACTAAAAAACCCAGCTTGGTAAATTTTCAAAATGCTTCCCTCAGAACACCTCTGTAAGTCTGGTATTCCTCAAGGCCCAACAATACTTCAGGCATAGAATAATAGGTCTGCTATTCCTCAAGGCCCAGGTTTTCAAAGACAGAGCCGTAATGCCTTTCGGAGGCATTACAATCAATTCCATTTACGCTTACAGACAAGGAGAGCCTTCGAGATTGTGCAGGCCAAAACCCGGCATTAAACACTCTTTTTTCCTGAAACGCTTCTTACTGCTTAACCACCCAAATGGCTACAGGCTACTGTCACACACGTCAAAAATAACAGCGCACATCCATTGCCATCGCTCGCCCCCAATTCAGCTCCTGAACAACATTAGGAAAATTTTCGAGACAACAGACAAACATGGATTGATTGCTGGCGGGTTTTTCGCATTCTAGCAGTGTGACCCATGGAATAAATAAAACACAATTTACAGAGTTTGATTCCTCAAACAAAACTGTATTAGCTCCAATACACAAAAATTACTCTCTAATGAAAACAGGAGTACTACTCCCAAGAGATTACAGGTAAACAAAAGAAAACCGAAAAACCCCACAAGGTGTGAGGGAAGAGACCAACACCATTTCCCAGGCACCTCCTCCCCCCTTCCCACCTCCTCAGGGAAGGGCTCGCACGTCCTCCGGAGCGAAGCAACCGAGCACGAACCAGCATCCAAGAGAGGGAAGAAGAAGACGACGCCACCTACCTGTCCCAAAGGCCTTGGCCACCAGCCAGGCGAGATTACAGGCGATTTTCGCTCGGGAGAAGTCATAATGGTCAAAGGGTTTGATGGCAGGAACAATGAAAGTCTTCTTCATCTCCTTGGCGTCTGCGACATCCCCCATCTTCTCACTGAACCCCGGCACCTCGGAACTTACATGGCTCTCCTCCTCCTCCTCCCACGGCCGGGGAGCCGGCTGTAAACACGCCGGCAGCAGCTGAGGGCAGCGCGAAACCCAGCTGTCCGTAAAGGGCTAACGCCGCCTCCCGCCTTCCTCCGCGCAGGAATGTGGTAGAGCCCGAGTGTCCTCTTCCTCCTCCTCGCTCTTTGTCTCAATTCACTCACGTCGCGGTCCCCCAC
>NW_010144905.1:0-531 GCF_000699245.1 Pterocles gutturalis
CGAGGGACGGAGCTTTTCAAATGCAGTTAGACGCTCGGTCGCTCATTACTGTACATTTGGTGTGTGTCTTAAACCTCCAATATTCATGGAGCTTTAAGTACTTGGACAGAGAACAGCATCGTAACAGTGAGATTTCACTGTGGATTAATGTGTGTTTCTGAGGTAAAACTTTTTTCTCCCAATTAGTATCATTGTCAGAAGAGAAACATGGTTTTTTAAAGACTTAGAAGGAAAAAAAAACTGTAACAACAAGAAACGACCAACACCAGCTGGAGACCCAGTGAATACTGCGAATGCGTCCAGGAGCTGTGAGAACCGCAGGCCTGGGGGCGCTTGCGGAGGGGCAAAGCTCATCTCACCGGAGTGTTTGCCTCACTCAGTTGAAGGCGGGCAGCAGAAATCAGCGTGTAAGCGTCTTTAGAAACCCCGTGGTTTGCGAGGCCCGTGTTTTTTACAGTTTAGTAATTTTATAACGCTGCTACAGTATTATTTGCTGATGGCAAACGCAGCGCGCCCACACTGTCCAGCAGC
>NW_010144906.1:0-499 GCF_000699245.1 Pterocles gutturalis
CCTCTCTGCCATCTCTCGTCCTCCTTTCCAAACTCTCCGAGTCCCCTCTTCCTGTTCTCCCTCTTTCTCTGCCATCTCTGTCGGTACATGCGTGTTTGTATGGACGCCTGCTTTTCCATTTACCTGCATTCTCTCTGCATTGGAAAGTTATTATTGCCCTGAATGTAGCCTTCTGTCCTTCACTGTAACCCCCACACTCCCTACTCTTCCTCTGTCCATCCCTCCATCCATCGATCCATGCGCCTGAATTTTATCTAGTCTCTATGTGCATGAATTTCAAATTTCAACCCTTCTCCCATTGCTACACACACACCCCCCTCACTCCAGGATCACCCTCCATCTCTGTTCATAGGCACATGCCCCCATCTGTTCCTGTCCTGTCTCACAGACACTGTTCCTGACTGTTTCTCTGGGAAAGGATTTACCAGAGCTGGGACATCTTTGACACCCTTTGTCCTTTCCTTCTCCTTAACTGCTGGAGAGATTCCAGCACAGAGCC
>NW_010144907.1:0-774 GCF_000699245.1 Pterocles gutturalis
GGCCAATCCTTGGTCAGGGCGGGCTTTTTCAATACTTAAAGATTCTTTTCTTTCTCATCGCGAACAAAGGGAGTGGAAGAGCTCAGGGCTATTTTCGGGTCAGTAAGAAAACCCTCCCCTCCTGCCCTAGATAGACAAAACCATTTAAGGAGACATCTTAAGAAAAATAATGCAATAGATTAGACATGGCTCAGTAGTAGCGTGCCTGGCAACTGCATTACTTTTGTTACAAAATACATTCTTAAAAAAAAGTACATCTGATTTTTATCAAATCATTATTATAAAACATTGCTTCCTGGTAGTCAAATCAATTATTCGGCTAAAGATGTAAAAGTCTACACCTCCCTAAAGCCGCCGCGTTATACCGTGCTCGTTAGCATTTCTTTCGGTAATCCTTGGGGAGTAAAAGACAATTGACGTCTGGCGACTTACGAATTACTGGATCCTTGCTGTAAGTTACTGACGACCTCGGCGCCTCAGCTCCTTTAGGGAAAGTGTGGGTGGCTCTTAAAAGAGCCGTTGGATAACAAAATATGTAGAGCAGGACTCTTCTGGTATAATTTACTTCTTTTTGGGCGCCGCCTTCTTCGCCTTGGTTGCTTTGGGCTTGGCTGCCTTGGGCTTTGCTGCTTTCGGCTTCACTGCCTTCGCCTTGGCTGGGCTCTTCGCTGCCTTTTTGGGGCGGCCAGCTTTAGCAGCTTTCTTGGGGCTCTTGGCCGCTTTCTTGGCCGCGGTGGCCGCCGGCTTCTTGGCTTTCTTGGGGCTCTTCTTCAC